>NW_027207739.1:0-117000 GCF_963455315.2 Globicephala melas
GACAAAACCATAAATCAAAAAGAGTCATTCACCGCAATGTTCATTGCATCACTATTTACAATATCGAGGTAATGGAAGCAACCTAAATGCCCACAGACAGACGAATGCATAAAGCTGTGGTACATATATAAAATGGAATATTACTAAGCCATGAAAAGGAATGAAATTGGGTCATTTGTAGAGACGTCGATGGATCTAGAGACTGTCATACAGAGTGAAGTAAGTCAGAAAGAGAAAAACAAATCTGGTATATTCATGCATATATGTGGAACCTAGAAAAACTGTACAGATTAACCATTTTGCAAGGCATAAATAGAGCAACAGATGTAGACAACAAACGTATGGACAACAAGGGGGGAAAGCTGTTGGGGGGGTGGTGGTGGGAGGAGTTGAGAGACTGGGATTGGCATGTATACATTTATATGTATAAAATAGATAACCAATAAGAACCTGCTGTATAAAAATATAAAATAAAATTCAAAATTAAAAAGAAATAAAATTTAAAAAATAAAACAGAAAAAACAATTATTCCCTGCACATACATGTATTTATATGAATAAATTATTTCCATGCTTATATCTGTAAATACAAAAAAGAGGAATAAAATCTACCTTGAACCAAAAACGAAAAAGAGAAAAAAACACAGAACCCACCAGTTACACAGAGGAAAACCGTATCAGGGCACTTGCTCCAGTTGTAAACAATTCTGAAGTTGGTCAGTGGTGGGGAATCGTCTCCCATTCAGCCAGCAGCCCCCACGCAACAAGCGTCCTCATTGCAAAGCTGGGGCACCGTGCCGAGGCATCTGTGAGTAAACGTGAGCTGAGCCCCAGGCCAGTTGCTGCTGAACTATTCCCACCCGTCCCAGGTAAAACACCTGAATATATACAAGGACTTGAAAGCCTAGAGGAAGGGCCATAGAGCCACACGAGTGACAGCATGCCGGCCGACTTGGTGCCTGCAGGCCAGCCAGGATGGTCCTGGCCCTGGGTGCTCTTCTGGAAGATTTCCATTTCCCTGCCTGAGATACCCGTCCTGTCCCTGCCCCCACTGCTTTTTTCCTTCCTCACCTCTGCCCAGGGAGAAATTCCAGCAGCAGGTATGGGTGACACATCCTCTTCTTTAGCAGGTGGCAGCCTGGCAACTGCTGCAGAAAGTCCAGCAGAGCCCCACTCACACTGGGCCACCCACAAAGCCGTGGCCTCTCACTCCCTCCCACCAGCCCAGCCCCGAGACTGCTGACAGGGCAGAGAAAATGGCGTCAGGCACGGCTGCAGGGGCTCTTGCTGCCTGGAGTGGTATTTATATTGATCTCAACCCAGGCACACCTGGGGAGGGCTGGCCGGCACGGTAAGGCTGCCCAGGTCAGCCAATCATCACCCCTCAGGGGCTCACAGTTGCAGAAAATGGAACTTGCTGAACCGGCCAGGTCCAAGGAACAGGTGTGGGCTCCTGAGAGTCAGGATAGACAAGGGGCTGCAGCTTTGGCTTGTTTTCTAATCATTTTATCTGGCCCATGAGTGGGAGACAACTTCAAGAAAACCCTCTCCTAATGAGAGGAACCCAGGAGTCAGGGAAAGGAGGGGTGGGTGGTGGTTGGAGACAGAGGCCTGGTGCCCCGGGTGCAGTGGAAGTCTCTGGAAGACCAGGTGGAGGGAGGCCTCACGGAGTGATGCCCAGGGTCACAGACCTGTCGCAGCTGCTGTTTGTTAGTTCAAGTCCTGCTCTGAGGTGCTCTGTGTCAGCTCTGAGCGACAGGTGAGCTGGGGGTGCTCTGCAATGAGGGCTATGTGCACGGTTCCTGTGTGCCCAGCCCTGCCAGGGTACCTGCAAGGGTAGCTCTGTATCCTGGGAGGGGCCTGATCACAAGAGCCCCGTGGGCTGGGGTGGGGGTGGGGTACCTGCCCAGGTGAGCTCCATATTCTGCGATTGGTCTGACCACGAGAGCCCCATGGGCTGCTGGGGACCTGGTAAAGGATGTCAGGACAGTCAGTGAAGCCACCGAGGATATACCTCCAGTTGCTCCTAATTCCTACACCCTGCTGGTCATTCTACCAACCACCAGGACATGGTATTCTGTATTAGTCTTCAATGATGCCTTCTTTTGTATTCCATTAGTCCCAGAGTCACAAGAAATTTTGGCTTGTGAGTGGCAGGACTCAACATACAACTAAAACAATACTTCCGGGCCGTCTGGCCCCAAGGGTGCAAAAATTCCCACACCGTCTTTGGGGAAAGCTTAGCTAAAGACCTAAAAGTTCTACCTCTGGAAAAGGAAACCCTCCTTCAATATGCAGACGACATTCTGATCGCCAGCCCTACTAAGGAGGCCTCTGAACTACCAAGCCAATAAAGGATAGAAGTTGTCCAAGAAAAAGCTCAAATATCACAGACTGCGGTGACCTGCCTGGGCTTCATTCTCACACAAGGTCAGAGAAGCCCATCCCAGGAAAGGGAAGAAACCATTTTCAGCCTTACCCCTTTCTAAAACTAGAAGACAGCTTAGGGGTTCCTGGGGAGGCCAGGGTTTGCTGCTTCTGGATCCCTAACTACAGTCTACTAGCTGGGCCTCTATATGAAACACTGAAAGGAAAAGATGATGATCCTTTTGAATAGAATCCAGAAGTGGCCTTTCAAGAATGGAAAGAGCAGTCAATTCAGACCCTTGCCCTGGAACTCCCTAATTTAGCTAAACCCTTTGACCTTTACATTCCCGGTGAAAGGTGAATCGCCATTGGAGAATTAGTGCAAAAACTGGGACCACTTGAAATGGAACAATGCAAGAATGCCATCCAGGTAGGATAAACTACGGTCACTAAGGAGCTTGGCCCACTGCCACATCTGGCCAAGATACTGGCGGTATCTAAAAACCTGGAAATCAGCAGCCCAAAAGGCCACCTCCCTCCTACGGGAAAAGGACCCCACGTGGTGATCCTAACCACCAACCATGCCCTGAAGTTGCAGGGTTCGCTCCGTGGGCACACCGACCTCGAGTGAGGAGGCCCTCCAACTCCAACATCCAGAGAGATAACCGGGGGCAACAGGGCACCATGACGACTCGTGTGAACATCACTTGACCTGGAGTTTCTCTCATAAAACAACAAGAGTGTGTCCCAAAAGAGTAGACTACTGCTTGCAGGACTTACTGCACCCAGAGGGGAGCTAATAATCTTGGCGGGGGAACAGTATACCACACTGTCACCATAGAAAAGCCTACAGACACCGTGATGATGGTGGCCAATAAGACCGGCTGGACTCCTGTTTACTTCAAAAGGCTGTTGACTCAGTAGCCATCATGGTCCTTATCACCACTGACCCTGGACTGTCTGGGAGTTGAACGGGCAGGGCTCTGACACCTGGTGCTGTTTGTACGTTAATTCAGGGGCCTAATTGAAGAAAGCGCAGACTACTGGTCAGAGCATCTAGGCTGGCAGAAACGGTCAGCCTAAGGTGGCCGAACAAATGTGGGGCGGGGTGAAACCGGCCCCCACAGCGTCTCTGCACATCTCTTTCCTGGACCCTTAAAGGTCATTAGAATCTATAACACTTCCAATGCTGGTGCTCAGGTGGACGAGCAGGGAGGCAGGGGTCCTGGGGACAATCAACGTCACCGGGAGGCTGCTGGGGAGAAGCTCTGACCCTCGCCCCAGGGTATGAGGGCTCCCAACTCAGCACTCAGCAGTTACAGAAGAAGGGTCTGCACCCTCAGCACTCCAAGAATGAGGAACGGGACAAAAGGCAGAGGAGGGGTTTGTCCCCAGCAAAGCCCATTAAAAATCCCTGGGAGATAAAAATAGAATCTGGGCAATAAAGTCAAGTCTAACCTTTTTTATCCTTTGTGCTTTGTCTAATTTCACGTGCTCCTAGGGTCCCGCATGCAGAGGTTCCACACCCGGCACTTCAGACCAGATTTCCTAGTGCAGAATGGCTGGGTCGACACCTCAGCTCCTGGGGCCCAGTGCAGACTCCACGATATAGAGCCTGAGCTACAGCCAACCCGGCCCTCGAGAGCTCTGCCGCCTCCCTCCCTCCCACTGACTCTGACAGGATCTCTACACAGCAGCCCAGCCCACAGCCCACGGGGTAGTGCATGCTCTCACCTCTCCATTCTCTGATCAAAATATAAAGTTTCCTTTGCTTGTGAACCAAACTCAGTCTCGATCTGTTGGCCCCAATGACACTGGGCAGGGGGACACTTGTTGGGGTCCACTCTGGAGGATCAGTAACAGAAATTGAGACTATTGTAACCTCAATGAACAGATGTGTGAGCCAAACTGTAGTTAACATAGAACAGTGTATAAGGCTCGGGTAAAATAAGATGTTTCTAACACTTCCATTTGATATTTCCATCACTTTTTATAAGCAAGTTCAGTGAAAAGGTTTGTCTTATTTGTCAGGTCAATATTAGAGAAACGAAGTGATTTCTTTCCAAGGATGTACATCTAATAATCTTGGTTAAACTTTCAATCTTGTTTTAAATGCTTTTCCATTGAAAATGATACCTCTCTTTCAGCTCCCCCATTTCTGAGAAGTATAAAATCTTATAATTTATTATTACCAAAGGGGAAAGGTGGGAGGAGGGATAAATTAACAGTTTGGAATTAACACATACACACTGCTATGTATAAAATAGATCATCAACAAGGAACTACTGTATAGCACAGGGAACTACACTCAACATTTTGCAATAACCTATAAGGGGAAATAATCTGAAAAAGAATAGATATTTTTATTGACATCATCTATCAATGATAGTTAAATTGTAGCCTAAGGGAAGCTGGTGGTGAGTGCTTCTGACCCTGAAGACTTCAATCATCTAAAGTTTGGACTCTGCCTACTTCCCAAGGCCCTTAATGAACATATGTGTAGCCGTAGCTTAAAAACTTCCCCAGTTTGGGTTTCGGGGAGACACTGATTTTGAAAAAGCCCTGGTGTTCTCCTTACATGAATGGGACTCTTCCTACTGCTAAAACATGTCTGTCACACCCAGAGGATGGTATACCGTCTGATCGGGAAGAGTTTGAAAAAGGCATCTCATCTCCTCATCTCCTGGTGCTCGAGTTCACCCCTCCAGCGTCTTTACTAACAGTCTCCCCACTTGGAGATGTCAGCACTGTCAACATCCTGTTGCGTACAGTTTGGAATTTGTCCAGAGGATGAAGCGGAAGGATGAGGAACAATGAGAGACAAGTCCTAGGTGTTCAGACAGGCACATGTCACTCTAATTTCCAATCAGGAAGACGAATTGACCAAAGGCTAGGGTTGCCCATGGAAACAGTATAGGGCTTGAGGAAATCCCACTGCTTTGTGGCCAGTTCCCATAAACACAAGTTGAACAATGGAACTCAGGGGCAGTAAAATTCACAAAACTGCAGAGTTGAAAATATCCATCACTGAAAAATGTCTTGAGGAAAGTCAGAGAAAAGGACTTGTAAGCAAGGGAGAATGGCAGGAAAGGGATTTGAGGAGGTAGAAAGGACTCGCCATTAAGCACAAGAAAAGGAGCTGAACATTGCCAACATTGCCAACATTGCAGTTGGCCAAAAAGGGTGTATGCGTTTTTTTCTGTATATATTCAAGAAAAGGGCATACACTTTTTTAGCCAACCAAACAGGTGGGCACTGGAAGTCAATACTACAAAAGATATCACTTCGCATCAGTCAGAAGAGCCATCCTCATAAAGCATAAACAACAGAAATACAGGACAGGGCAACGAGAAGAGGGAGCCCTGTGAGACTTATAGTGGAAATGTATATTGCCAACGGCCATTCTGGAGAAGTGTATTGTGTTTACTAAAGCATCTAAAAAATGAGCTACAGAGCATAGGGCACTTGCACTCATGGGCGTATATCTTGGGAAAAACAAAAATCGAGAGGACACAGGCACCCCAATGTTTACCCCCTCTCTGTTTAAAAGATCCTCGACTAGGATATAACTTAAATGTCTCTGGAGGGAAAAAATGGATAGAGATGTGGTACTTAGGTAGAGTGGAATATTATTCAGCCTGGAAATCAATGAAATATGGCCAGTTGTAACAACTCCGGAGGAGTTACGTATGATCATTCTAAGTGACAGAATTCAAAAAGAAAAAGACACATATCATAAGATATCACTTAAAGGTGGAATCCAAAATGGCTACACATGAAATAAATTACAAAACAAAAACATAGTCAAATATGTAGAAAACACGCATAAGGCTGCTAAACGGGAAAGGTGGGGAGGGGTGAGGCATCATCCAGGAGGTTGAAATTAGCAAAGATACCATTCCAAATACCAAACTGATAATCAACAAGGCCTACACGGTAGCTAAAAGAACTGCACTCAGCACACTCAAGTCACCGGAAAAGAATATATACGACTGGTAAGAATCTGAAAAAGAATTTATTGATGACTCTCTGTACGTGAATCAAGTGGATGTACAGCAGCAAGAAACAGAGCTTTGAAAATCAGCTGTAACCAATATAGTAATAAATTGAAAAAAATAAACGACAGAGAGACAGAGAAAACCTCTTACAACTTTTCCTCAGGGACGGTGATGCAACATGGATTGAACACATCTAGACCCACAGCAGGATGAGACATAAGGCTGGAAACTGTTTGCGCTAAGAGAAATGTGAGGTTGGGTGAGGAAATGCACACCCTTTAAAGTAATACTACCTGGTACCCATTCAATGGGTCCCAAATCTGCAGGTTCAAGGGATCTTCCTACAGCTAAAACATGCATGGAAAACCCAGAGGACTGTACACCATGTGATCGGGAGATGTGTCTAAAATGCACCTCATTTATCCTCTCCTGGTGCTCCTGTTCACCATTCCAGCCATGTTACTTAGAATCTCCCCACTTGGAGAATCAGCACATTTAAACTTCTGTTTCACACATTTTGCAAATTGTGAGGAGGATGAACGGGAAGAGGGGGAACCAATGAGAGAATAGTTGTAGGGGTTAGGACGGGCACATATCACTCTAATTTCCCATTAAGAATAAGAATTAAAGAAAGGCTCAGCCTGCCTCGCCGGAGCCAAAATAGGGCCTGAAGCAATCCTGCGGGTTTGAGGACAGCTCACAAAAGAGCAACTTAAAAAATGGAGCTCAGGGTCACTGCAATTCACAAACCTGCAGAGTTATAAATGAAAACTAATGTCCAAAAATATGTTGAGGTAAGGCAAAGAAGAGGATCTGAATGCAAGACAGAATTGCAAGAAACAGATTTCAAGAGATAGATTGGACTCGTCTTTAACGCACATGAAAAGCGGCAGAATTTCGACAATGATGCAGTTGGCCCAAAAGGGCGTATGCGTTTTTTCCTGATTATATCCAGGAAAAAACGCATACGCACTTTATGGGCAACGAAGCAAGTAAGCAATGCAAATGTGCACAATAAAGAAGTCTCACTTCCCACCGGTCAAAAGGGCCATCCTAAAAAAGTGTAAAATCCAGAAAGGCAGGACAGGCCATGGAGAACAGGGAGCCTTTATACGCTGATGGGCAGTGTGTGAACTGCCGAGAGCCACTCTGGAGAAGTGTATGGTGGTTCCTAAATCATCTAAAAAACAGAGCTACAGAGCATAGGACACTTCCAATCATGGGAGTATATCTAGGGAAGTCTAAAAATCAACAAGACACAAGCACACCACAGTTTAGGGCTACTCTGTTTACAAGAACCTCAACTTCAGTACACCTTAAATATCCCAGGAAAGAGAACAATGGATAAAGAAGATGTGGTACTTATGTACAATGGAATATCTCTTCACCATGAAATCAATGTAATAAGGCTAGTAGAAGGATAAAGAGTGGATTTAGGTCCGATAATACTACTTGAAATAAGTCAAACAGAAAAAGAAACATATCATAAGATATCACTTATAGAGGGAGGGTAAATATGGCTGCACAAGAAATGAATTACAGAACAGAACAGTGTCTCACATTTAGAAAACACACTTATGTCAGCTTAAGGGGAAAGGAGAGGTGGGGTGATGCATAAAACCAGAGTTTGAAATTAGCACAGATAGCGTTCAATAAACCAAATATGTATTAGACAAGATCTACACCTTGCTCAATGAACTGGCCTCAACACACCCTATACACCGCAGAGAAATATATCTGAGTAATAAGAATCTTAAAACCCATGTATTGATATATCTCCATAAGGGAATCAAGTGTGTGCAGAGCGGCACAAACACAGCAGTGAAAGTGAGCTAAACCCCATTATAGAAATAAATTTTAAAAAGAAAACGCTGAAACAATGAAAGAGAGAAAAATTCTTACAAAATTCGCTCTGGGGCTGTGATGCAACCTGGATTGACCACATATAAACCCACAGCTGGATAAGACATAAGGCCGGACACTTGGGGCTGAGAGGATTGGTGAGCTTTGGTGAGCAACTGCCGAAAGTTTAATGCAATACTTCATGCTACTCAGTCCAAGGGTCCCAACACTCCAGGTTGAAGGGAATCTTCCTACAGCTAAACCATGCTTGGGAAACCCAGCGACTGGTATACCATATGATCGGGAAAGGTTTCTAAAACGCACCTCATTTTTCCTCTCCTGGGGCTGCGGATCGACATTCCAGCCGCTTTACTAACAACATCCCCACATGGAGTCAATGCCTTTAAGTTCTGGTATCGCACAGTCTGCAGTTAGTGTGGAGGATGAATGGGAATAGGGGGAACCAGTGAGAAACAAGCTGTAGCGGTTTCAATGGGCACATGTCACTCTAATGCCACATCAGTAAGAAGAATTAACCAAAGGCACAGCAAGGTGCCCCAGAAGAAAAATAGGGCTTCAAGGAATCCTGTGGTTATGGGGCAAGACCACAAAAATAAGAGCTGAAAAGTGGGGCTAAGGGCCACCGCAATTCAAAAACCTGCAGAGTTATAAAGGCCAACTATTTTCAAAAAATATATTGAGGTAAGGCTATGAAGAGACATTGAAAGCAAGGCAGAAGTGCAGGAAACCGATTTCAGGAGGTAGACTGGAATTGCATTGAAAACATATGAAGAGAGTCAGAACCTCGACAATGATGCACTTGGCCAAAAAGGGCGTATGTGTTTTTTCCTGAATATATTCAGGAAAAAACGCATACACACTTTTTGGCCAACCAAGCACGCTTGCAAAGGAAATCTGCACTACAATGAAGTCTCACTTCCCCCCGGTCAAAAGGGCCATCTGAAAAAAGTGTAAAATCCATAAAGGCACGACAGGGCATGGAGAACTGGGAGCCTTCTTATGCTGATGGGCGGGATGGAAATTGCCAACAGCCACTCTGGAGAAGTGTATGGTGTTTCCTGAAACATCTAAAAAACAAAGCAACAGAGCCTAGGGCACTTCCACTTATGGTCCTATAGCTTAGGGAAATTAAAATCAAAAAGACACAGCCACCCCAAAGTTTGGGACGGCTCTGTTTACAAGAACCTCGTTTACGGTACAAGTTCAATATCGCAGAAAGTGAAAAATGGATAAAGAAGTTGTGGTACTTACGTACAATGCAATATCACTCAGCAATGAAATCTATGTCATCAGGCCCTTAGCAGCACAATGAGTGGATTCAGGTATGATGATTCTAACTGAAATAAGTCACACAGAAAAAGAAACATCATAAGATATCAGTAATACACGGAATGTAAACTTGGCTACTCAGGAACTGAATTACAGAACAGAACAGGGTCTCCAATTTAGAAAACCAACTTATGCTTGCTTAAGGGTAAAGGTGAGTTGGGGTGCTGCATAAAACCAGAGATTGAAATGAGCACAGATAAAGTTCCTTAAGCCAAATATGGAATAGACAAGAGCTACTCCTTGCTCAACGAAATGGACTCAACACCCCATATTAAACGCCTAAGAATATACCTGACTAGTAAGAATCTTAAAACGTATGGATGGCTATGTCTGAAAGAGAATCAAGCGTGTGTACAGGGGCATAAACGCAGCAGTGATAGGATTGGAGAGGTTCGGTGAGCAAATGAAGACCCTTTGAAGTCATATTGCATGGTACCCATTCCACGGGTTTCAACTACCCAGGTTTAAGGTATTCTTCCTTCAGCTAAAACATGCATGTGGAACCTAGAGTATGATCAACCATGTGATCGGGGGACGTGTTCAAATATGTCTCAGTTTTCGTACCCTGGTACTCGGGTGCAACATTCCAGACGCTTTACTAACACTCTCCTGACTTGGAGAGTCAGTCCCTTTAACCTCCTGTTTGGCCCAGTTTGCAATTTCTGCGGAAGATGAACAGGAATAACGAGAACCAATGAGAGACTAGCTGGAGGTGTCTGGACGGGCAAATTTAACTCTCATTTCCCACCAGGAAGAGGAATTAACCAAAGGCTCAGCGTGCCGTGCCGGAACCAGATTAGGGCCTGAAGCCATCCTGCGGTGTTGCGGCCAGGTCACAAGAAAGCGAGTTGAAGAAAGGAGCTCAGGGGCACTGTAATTCACAAACCTGCAGAGTTATAAATGACAGCTATCGTCCAAAAATATACTGAAGTAAGGCTGCCAAAAGGAGTTGAAAGCGGGGCAGAATTGCAGGAAACCGATTTCAGGATGTAGACTGGAATTGCATTGAAAGCATAGGAAAAGAGGCAGAAGGTCCACAAGAATGCACTTGGCCAAAAAGCGCTTATGCGTTTTTTCCTGAATATATTCAGGAAAAAACGCATACGCACTTTTTGGCCAACCAAGCAAGCTTGCAAAGGAAATCTGCACTACAATGAAGTCTCACTTCCCCCCGGTCAAAAGGGCCATCTGAAAAAAGTGTAAAATCCAGAAAGGCAGGACAGGCCATGGAGAACTGGGAGCCTTGTTATGCTGATGGGCGGGATGTAAATTGCCAACAGACACTCGGGAGAAGTGTATGGTGTTTCCTGAAACATCTAAAAAACAAAGCAACAGAGCCTAGGGCACTTCCACTTATGGTCCTATAGCTTAGGGAAATTAAAATCAAAAAGATACAGCCACCCCAATGTTTGGGACGCCTCTGTTTACAAGAACCTCGTTTACCGTACAAGTTCAATATCACAGAAAGTGAAAAATGGATAAAGAACTTGTGGTACTTACGTACAATGCAGTATCACTCAGCAGTGAAATCTATGTCATCAGGCGCATAGCAGCACAATGAGTGGATTCAGGTACGATGATTCTAACTGAAATAAGTCACACAGAAAAAGAAACATCATAAGATATCAGTAATACACGGAATGTAAACTTGCCTACACAGGAACTGAATTACAGAACAGAACAGGGTCTCAAATTTAGAAAACCAACTTATGCTTGTTTAAGGGGAAAGGTGAGTTGGGGTGCTGCATAAAACCAGAGATTGAAATGAGCACAGATAAAGTTCCTTAAGCCAAATATGGAATAGACAAGAGCTACTCCTTGCTCAACGAAATGGACTCAACACCGCATATTAAACGCCTAAGAGTGTACCTGACTCTTAAGTATCTTAAAACCTATGGATTGCTATGTCTCCGAAAGAGAATCAAGCATGTGTACAGGGACATAAACGCAGCAGTGATAGGATTGGAGAGGTTCGGTGAGCAAATGAAGACCCTTTGAAGTCATATAGCCTGGTACCCATTCCACAGGTCTCAACTCTCCAGGTTTAAGGTATTCTTCCTTCAGCTAAATCATGCATGTGGAACCCAGAGTATGATCAACCGTGTGAACGGGAGACGTGTTCAAATATGTCTCAGTTTTCGTACCCTGGTACTCGGGTGCAACATTCCAGACGCTTTACTAACACTCTCTGCACTTGGAGAGTCAGCGCCTTTAACCTCCTGTTTTGCCCAGTTTGCAATTTCTGCGGAAGATGAACAGGAATAGGGAGAACTAATGAGAGACTAGCTGGAGGTGTCTGGATGGGCAAATTTAACTCTCATTTCCCACCAGGAAGAGGAAATAACCAAAGGCTCAGCGTGCCGTGCCGGAACCAGATTAGGGCCTGAAGCCAGCCTGCGGTGTTGCGGCCAGCTCAAAAGAAAGCGAGTTGAAGAAAGGAGCTCAGGGACACTGTAATTCACAAACCTGAGGAGTTATAAATGACAGCTATCGTCCAAAAATATACTGAAGTAAGGCTGCCAAGAGGACTTGAAAGCGGGGCAGAATTGCAGGAAACCGATTTCAGGAGGTAGATTGGAATTGCATTGAAAGCATAGGAAAAGATGTAGAACGTCCACAATGATGCACTTGGCCAAAAAGGGCGTATGCGTTTTTTCCTGAATATATTCAGGAAAAAACGCATACGCCCTTTTTGGCCAACCAAGCAAGCTTGCAAAGGAAATCTGCACTACAATGAAGTCACACTTCCCCCCGGTCAAAAGGGCCATCTGAAAAAAGTGTAAAATCCAGAAAGGCAGGACAGGCCATGGAGAACTGGGAGCCTTGTTATGCTGATGGGCGGGATGTAAATTGCCAACAGACACTCGGGAGAAGTGTATGGTGTTTCCTGAAACATCTAAAAAACAAAGCAACAGAGCCTAGGGCACTTCCACTTATGGTCCTATAGCTTAGGGAAATTAAAATCAAGAAGACACAGCCACCCCAAAGTTTGGGACGCCTCTGTTTACAAGAACCTCGTTTACAGTACAAGTTCAACATCGCAGAAATTGAAAAATGGATAAAGAAGTTGTGGTATTTACTTACAAAGCAGTATCACTCAGCAATGAAATCTATGTCATCAGGCCCTTAGTAGCACAATGAGTGGATTCAGGTACGATGATTCTAACTGAAATAAGTCACACAGGAAAAGAAACATCATAAGATATCAGTAATACATGGAATGTAAACTTGGCTACACAGGAACTGAATTACAGAACAGAATAGGGTCTCAAATTTAGAAAACCAACTTATGCTTGCTTAAGGAGAAAGGTGAGTTGGGGTGCTGCATAAAACCAGAGATTGAAATGAGCACAGATAAAGTTCCTTAAGCCAAATATGGAATAGACAAGAGCTACTCCTTGCTCAACGAAATGGACTCAACACCCCATATTAAACGCCTAAGAATATACCTGACTAGTAAGAATCTTAAAACGTATGGATGGCTATGTCTGAAAGAGAATCAAGCGTGGGTACAGGGGCATAAACGCAGCAGTGATAGGATTGGAGAGGTTCGGTGAGCAAATGAAGACCCTTTGAAGTCATATTGCATGGTACCCATTCCACGGGTTTCAACTACCCAGGTTTAAGGTATTCTTCCTTCAGCTAAAACATGCATGTGGAACCTAGAGTATGATCAACCATGTGATCGGGAGACGGGTTCAAATATGTCTCAGTTTTCGTACCCTGGTACTCGGGTGCAACATTCCAGACGCTTTACTAACACTCTCCCGACTTGGAGAGTCAGTCCCTTTAACCTCCTGTTTGGCCCAGTTTGCAATTTCTGCGGAAGATGAACAGGAATAGGGAGAACCAATGAGAGACTAGCTGGAGGTGTCTGGACGGGCAAATTTAACTCTCATTTCCCACCAGGAAGAGGAAATAACCAAAGGCTCAGCGTGCCGTGCCGGAACCAGATTAGGGCCTGAAGCCATCCTGCGGTGTTGCGGCCAGCTCACAAGAAAGCGAGTTGAAGAAAGGAGCTCAGGGGCACTGTAATTCACAAACCTGCAGAGTTATAAATGACAGCTATCGTCCAAAAATATACTGAAGTAAGGCTGCCTAGAGGAGTTGAAAGCGGGGCAGAATTGCAGGAAACCGATTTCAGGAGGTAGACTGGAATTGCATTTCAAGCATAGGAAAAGAGGCAGAACGTCCACAATGATGCACTTGGCCAAAAAGGGCGTATGCGTTTTATCCTGAATATATTCAGGAAAAAACGCATACGCCCTTTTTGGCCAACCAAGCAAGCTTGCAAAGGAAATGTGCACTACAATGAAGTCTCACTTCCCCCCGGTCAAAAGGGCCATCTGAAAAAAGTGTAAAATCCAGAAAGGCAGGACAGGCCATGGAGAACTGGGAGCCTTGTTATGCAGATGGGCGGGATGTACATTGCCAACAGACACTCGGGAGGAGTGTATGGTGTTTCCTGAAACATCTAAAAAACAAAGCAACAGAGCCTAGGGCACTTCCACTTATGGTCCTATAGCTTAGGGAAATTAAAATCCAAAAGATACAGCCACCCCAAAGTTTGGGACGCCTCTGTTTACAAGAACCTCGTTTACAGTACAAGTTCAACATCGCAGAAATTGAAAAATGGATAAAGAAGTTGTGGTATTTACTTACAAAGCAGTATCACTCAGCAATGAAATCTATGTCATCAGGCCCTTAGCAGCACAATGAGTGGATTCAGGTATGATGATTCTAACTGAAATAAGTCACACAGGAATAGAAACATCATAAGATATCAGTAATACACGGAATGTAAACTTGGCTACACAGGAACTGAATTACAGAACAGAACAGGGTCTCAACTTTAGAAAACCAACTTATGCTTGCTTAAGGGGAAAGCTGAGTTGGGGTGCTGCATAAAACCAGAGATTGAAATGAGCACAGATAAAGTTCTTTAAGCCAAATATGGAATAGACAAGGGCTCCTCCTTGCTCAATGAAATGGACTCAACACCGCATATTAAACGCCTAAGAATGTACCTGACTAGTAAGTATCTTAAAACCTATGGATTGCTATGTCTCCGAAAGAGAATCAAGCGTGTGTACAGGGGCATAAACTCAGCAGTGATAGGATTGGAGAGGTTCGGTGAGCAAATGAAGACCCTTTGAAGTCATATTGTCTGGTACCCATTCCACGGGTCTCAACTCTCCAGGTTTAAGGTATTCTTCCTTCAGCTAAAACATGCATGTGGAACCCAGAGTATGATCAACCACGTGAACGGGAGACGTGTTCAATTATGTCTCAGTTTGCCTCCCCTGGTACTCGGGTGCAACATTCCAGACGCTTTACTAACACTCTCCCCACTTGGAAAGTCAGCGCCTTTAACCTCCTGTTTGGCCCAGTTTGCTATTTCTGCGGAACATGTACAGGAATAGGGAGAACCAATGAGAGACTAGCTGGAGGTGTCTGGACGGGCAAATTTAACTCTCATTTCCCACCAGGAAGAGGAAATAACCAAAGGCTCAGCGTGCCGTGCCGGAACCAGATTAGGGCCTGAAGCCATCCTGCGGTGTTGCGGCCAGCTCACAAGAAAGCGAGTTGAAGAAAGGAGCTCAGGGACACTGTAATTCACAAACCTGCAGAGTTATAAATGACAGCTATCGTCCAAAAATATACTGAAGTAAGGCTGCCAAGAGAACTTGAAAGCGGGGCAGAATTGCAGGAAACCGATTTCAGGAGGTAGACTGGAATTGCATCGAAAGCATAGGAAAAGAGGCAGAGCGTCCACAATGATGCACTTGGCCAAAAAGGGCGTATGCATTTTTTCCTGACTATATTCAGGAAAAAAAGCATACGCCCTTTTTGGCCAACCAAGCAAGCTTGCAAAGGAAATCTGCACTACAATGAAGTCTCACTTCCCCCCGGTCAAAAGGGCCATCTGAAAAAAGTGTAAAATCCAGAAAGGCAGGACAGGCCATGGAGAACTGGGAGCCTTGTTATGCTGATGGGCGGGATGTAAATTGCCAACAGCCACTTGGGAGAAGTGTATGGTGTTTCCTGAAACATCTAAAAAACAAAGCAACAGAGCCTAGGGCACTTCCACTTATGGTCCTATAGCTTAGGGAAATTAAAATAAAAAAGACACAGCCACCCCAAAGTTTGGGACGCCTCTGTTTACAAGAACCTCGTTTACCGTACAAGTTCAATATCACAGAATGTGAAAAATGGATAAAGAACTTGTGGTACTTACGTACAATGCAGTATCACTCAGCAATGAAATCTATGTCATCAGGCCCGTAGCAGCATAATGAGTGGATTCAGGTATGATGATTCTAACTGAAATAAGTCACACAGAAAAAGAAACATCATAAGATATCACTAATACACGGAATGTAAACTTGGCTACACAGGAACTGAATTCCAAAACAGAACAGGGTCTCAAATTTAGAAAACCAACTTATGCTTGCTTAAGGGGAAAGGTGAGTTGGGGTGCTGCATAAAACCAGAGATTGAAATGAGCACAGATAACGTTCTATAAGGCAAATATGGAATAGACAAGAGCTACTCCTTGCTCACGAAATGGACTCAACACCCCATATTCAGCGCCTAGGAATATACCTGCCTAGTAAGAATCATAAAAGCAATGGATTTATATATCTCTGTAAGAGAATCAAGAGTGTGTACAGCGGCATTAAAGCAGTGAAAATCAGCTAAATCCCATATTAAAAATAAATTTCTTAAACAAAACACAATGACAGTGAAATAGAGAGCAATACTTAAGTAATTCATTCAAGGCTTCTGATGCAACCTGCATTTACCATATCTACACCCAGAGCTGGGTGACACATAAGGCTGGACACTTGGGGCTCATAAGATTGGTGAGGTTCGGTGAGCAAATGCAGACCCTTTGAAGTCATATTGCATGGAACCCATTCCATGGGTCTCAACTCTCCAGGTTTAAGAGATTCTTCCTTCAGCTAAAACATGCATGTGGAACCCAGAGTATGATCCACCGTGTGATCGAGAAACGTGTTCAAATGTGTCTCACTTTTCGTTCCCTGGTACTCGGGTGCAACATTCCAGACGCTTTACTAACACTCTCCCAACTTGGAGAGTCAGTCCCTTTAACCTCCTGTTTGGCCCAGTTTGCAATTTCTGCGGAAGATGAACAGGAATAGCGAGAACCAATGAGAGACTAGCTGGAGGTGTCTGGACGGGCAAATTTAACTCTCATTTCCCACAGGGAAGAGGAATAAACCAAAGGCTCAGCATGCCGTGCCAGAACCAGATTAGGGCCTGAAGCAATCCTGCGGTGTTGTGGCCAGCTCAAAAGAAAGCGAGTTGAAGAAAGGAGCTCAGGGGCACTGTAATTCACAAACCTGCAGATTTATAAATGACAGCTATTGTCCGAAAATATACTGAAGTAGGGCTGCCAAGAGGACTTGAATGCGGGGCAGAATTGCAGGAAACCGATTTCAGGAGGAATCGGAATTGGATTGCATTTAAAACACAGGAAAAGAGGAAGAACGTCGACAATGATGCACTTGGCCAAAAAGGGCGTATGTGTTTTTTCCTGAATATATTCAGGAGAAAACCCATATGCCCTTTTTGGCCAACCAAGCAAGCTTGCAAAGGAAATCTGCACTACAATGAAGTCTCACTTCCCCCCCCCCCCCCGGTCAAAAGGGCCATCTGAAAAAAGTGTAAAATCCAGAAAGGCAGAACAGGCCACGGAGAACTGGGAGCATTGTTATGCTGATGGGCGGGATGTAAATTCCCAACAGCCGCTCTGTAGAAGTGTATGGTGTTTCCTGAAACATCTAAAAAACAAAGCAACAGAGCCTAGGGCACTTCCACTTATGGTCCTATAGCTTAGGGAAATTAAAATCAAAAAGACACAGCCACCCCAAAATTTGGGACGGCTCTTTTTACAGGAATCTCTTCTGCGGCACAAGTTAAATATCCCAGAGAGCAAATAATGGATAAAGAAGTTGCGGTACTTATGTACAACAGAATACCACTCAGCAATGTAATCTATGTCACCAGGCCCGTACCAGCATAATGAGTGGATTGAGGCACGATGATTCTAAGTGAAATAAGTCACACAGAAAAAGAAACATCATAAGGTATCACTAATACATGGAATGTGAACTTGGCTACACATGAACTGAATTACAAAACAGAACAGGGTCTCAAATTTAGAAAACCAACTTATGCTTGCTTAAGGGGGAAGGTGAGTTGGGGTGCTGCATAAAAGCAGAGTTTGAAATTAGCACAGATACCGTTCCATAAGCCAAATATGTAATAGACAAGACCTACCCCTTGCTCAACGAAATGGATTCAACAATGAGGTATCACCTCACACCTGGTAGAATAGGCATCATAGAAAATCTACAAACAAAAAATGCTGGAAAGGGTGTGGAGAAAAGGAACCCTCTTCCACTATTGTTGGGAATATAAATTGATACAGTCATTATGGAGAACAATATGGAATTTCTTAAGAAACTAACAATAGAATTACCATATGATACAGCAATCCCAGTACTGGACATATACCCAGACAAAACCATAAATCAAAAAGAGTCATTCACCGCAATGTTCATTGCATCACTATTTACAATATCGAGGTAATGGAAGCAACCTAAATGCCCACAGACAGACGAATGCATAAAGCTGTGGTACATATATAAAATGGAATATTACTAAGCCATGAAAAGGAATGAAATTGGGTCATTTGTAGAGACGTCGATGGATCTAGAGACTGTCATACAGAGTGAAGTAAGTCAGAAAGAGAAAAACAAATCTGGTATATTCATGCATATATGTGGAACCTAGAAAAACTGTACAGATTAACCATTTTGCAAGGCATAAATAGAGCAACAGATGTAGACAACAAACGTATGGACAACAAGGGGGGAAAGCTGTTGGGGGGGTGGTGGTGGGAGGAGTTGAGAGACTGGGATTGGCATGTATACATTTATATGTATAAAATAGATAACCAATAAGAACCTGCTGTATAAAAATATAAAATAAAATTCAAAATTAAAAAGAAATAAAATTTAAAAAATAAAACAGAAAAAACAATTATTCCCTGCACATACATGTATTTATATGAATAAATTATTTCCATGCTTATATCTGTAAATACAAAAAAGAGGAATAAAATCTACCTTGAACCAAAAACGAAAAAGAGAAAAAAACACAGAACCCACCAGTTACACAGAGGAAAACCGTATCAGGGCACTTGCTCCAGTTGTAAACAATTCTGAAGTTGGTCAGTGGTGGGGAATCGTCTCCCATTCAGCCAGCAGCCCCCACGCAACAAGCGTCCTCATTGCAAAGCTGGGGCACCGTGCCGAGGCATCTGTGAGTAAACGTGAGCTGAGCCCCAGGCCAGTTGCTGCTGAACTATTCCCACCCGTCCCAGGTAAAACACCTGAATATATACAAGGACTTGAAAGCCTAGAGGAAGGGCCATAGAGCCACACGAGTGACAGCATGCCGGCCGACTTGGTGCCTGCAGGCCAGCCAGGATGGTCCTGGCCCTGGGTGCTCTTCTGGAAGATTTCCATTTCCCTGCCTGAGATACCCGTCCTGTCCCTGCCCCCACTGCTTTTTTCCTTCCTCACCTCTGCCCAGGGAGAAATTCCAGCAGCAGGTATGGGTGACACATCCTCTTCTTTAGCAGGTGGCAGCCTGGCAACTGCTGCAGAAAGTCCAGCAGAGCCCCACTCACACTGGGCCACCCACAAAGCCGTGGCCTCTCACTCCCTCCCACCAGCCCAGCCCCGAGACTGCTGACAGGGCAGAGAAAATGGCGTCAGGCACGGCTGCAGGGGCTCTTGCTGCCTGGAGTGGTATTTATATTGATCTCAACCCAGGCACACCTGGGGAGGGCTGGCCGGCACGGTAAGGCTGCCCAGGTCAGCCAATCATCACCCCTCAGGGGCTCACAGTTGCAGAAAATGGAACTTGCTGAACCGGCCAGGTCCAAGGAACAGGTGTGGGCTCCTGAGAGTCAGGATAGACAAGGGGCTGCAGCTTTGGCTTGTTTTCTAATCATTTTATCTGGCCCATGAGTGGGAGACAACTTCAAGAAAACCCTCTCCTAATGAGAGGAACCCAGGAGTCAGGGAAAGGAGGGGTGGGTGGTGGTTGGAGACAGAGGCCTGGTGCCCCGGGTGCAGTGGAAGTCTCTGGAAGACCAGGTGGAGGGAGGCCTCACGGAGTGATGCCCAGGGTCACAGACCTGTCGCAGCTGCTGTTTGTTAGTTCAAGTCCTGCTCTGAGGTGCTCTGTGTCAGCTCTGAGCGACAGGTGAGCTGGGGGTGCTCTGCAATGAGGGCTATGTGCACGGTTCCTGTGTGCCCAGCCCTGCCACGGTACCTGCAAGGGTAGCTCTGTATCCTGGGAGGGGCCTGATCACAAGAGCCCCGTGGGCTGGGGTGGGGGTGGGGTACCTGCCCAGGTGAGCTCCATATTCTGCGATTGGTCTGACCACGAGAGCCCCATGGGCTGCTGGGGACCTGGTAAAGGATGTCAGGACAGTCAGTGAAGCCACCGAGGATATACCTCCAGTTGCTCCTAATTCCTACACCCTGCTGGTCATTCTACCAACCACCAGGACATGGTATTCTGTATTAGTCTTCAATGATGCCTTCTTTTGTATTCCATTAGTCCCAGAGTCACAAGAAATTTTGGCTTGTGAGTGGCAGGACTCAACATACAACTAAAACAATACTTCCGGGCCGTCTGGCCCCAAGGGTGCAAAAATTCCCACACCGTCTTTGGGGAAAGCTTAGCTAAAGACCTAAAAGTTCTACCTCTGGAAAAGGAAACCCTCCTTCAATATGCAGACGACATTCTGATCGCCAGCCCTACTAAGGAGGCCTCTGAACTACCAAGCCAATAAAGGATAGAAGTTGTCCAAGAAAAAGCTCAAATATCACAGACTGCGGTGACCTGCCTGGGCTTCATTCTCACACAAGGTCAGAGAAGCCCATCCCAGGAAAGGGAAGAAACCATTTTCAGCCTTACCCCTTTCTAAAACTAGAAGACAGCTTAGGGGTTCCTGGGGAGGCCAGGGTTTGCTGCTTCTGGATCCCTAACTACAGTCTACTAGCTGGGCCTCTATATGAAACACTGAAAGGAAAAGATGATGATCCTTTTGAATAGAATCCAGAAGTGGCCTTTCAAGAATGGAAAGAGCAGTCAATTCAGACCCTTGCCCTGGAACTCCCTAATTTAGCTAAACCCTTTGACCTTTACATTCCCGGTGAAAGGTGAATCGCCATTGGAGAATTAGTGCAAAAACTGGGACCACTTGAAATGGAACAATGCAAGAATGCCATCCAGGTAGGATAAACTACGGTCACTAAGGAGCTTGGCCCACTGCCACATCTGGCCAAGATACTGGCGGTATCTAAAAACCTGGAAATCAGCAGCCCAAAAGGCCACCTCCCTCCTACGGGAAAAGGACCCCACGTGGTGATCCTAACCACCAACCATGCCCTGAAGTTGCAGGGTTCGCTCCGTGGGCACACCGACCTCGAGTGAGGAGGCCCTCCAACTCCAACATCCAGAGAGATAACCGGGGGCAACAGGGCACCATGACGACTCGTGTGAACATCACTTGACCTGGAGTTTCTCTCATAAAACAACAAGAGTGTGTCCCAAAAGAGTAGACTACTGCTTGCAGGACTTACTGCACCCAGAGGGGAGCTAATAATCTTGGCGGGGGAACAGTATACCACACTGTCACCATAGAAAAGCCTACAGACACCGTGATGATGGTGGCCAATAAGACCGGCTGGACTCCTGTTTACTTCAAAAGGCTGTTGACTCAGTAGCCATCATGGTCCTTATCACCACTGACCCTGGACTGTCTGGGAGTTGAACGGGCAGGGCTCTGACACCTGGTGCTGTTTGTACGTTAATTCAGGGGCCTAATTGAAGAAAGCGCAGACTACTGGTCAGAGCATCTAGGCTGGCAGAAACGGTCAGCCTAAGGTGGCCGAACAAATGTGGGGCGGGGTGAAACCGGCCCCCACAGCGTCTCTGCACATCTCTTTCCTGGACCCTTAAAGGTCATTAGAATCTATAACACTTCCAATGCTGGTGCTCAGGTGGACGAGCAGGGAGGCAGGGGTCCTGGGGACAATCAACGTCACCGGGAGGCTGCTGGGGAGAAGCTCTGACCCTCGCCCCAGGGTATGAGGGCTCCCAACTCAGCACTCAGCAGTTACAGAAGAAGGGTCTGCACCCTCAGCACTCCAAGAATGAGGAACGGGACAAAAGGCAGAGGAGGGGTTTGTCCCCAGCAAAGCCCATTAAAAATCCCTGGGAGATAAAAATAGAATCTGGGCAATAAAGTCAAGTCTAACCTTTTTTATCCTTTGTGCTTTGTCTAATTTCACATGCTCCTAGGGTCCCGCATGCAGAGGTTCCACACCCGGCACTTCAGACCAGATTTCCTAGTGCAGAATGGCTGGGTCGACACCTCAGCTCCTGGGGCCCAGTGCAGACTCCACGATATAGAGCCTGAGCTACAGCCAACCCGGCCCTCGAGAGCTCTGCCGCCTCCCTCCCTCCCACTGACTCTGACAGGATCTCTACACAGCAGCCCAGCCCACAGCCCACGGGGTAGTGCATGCTCTCACCTCTCCATTCTCTGATCAAAATATAAAGTTTCCTTTGCTTGTGAACCAAACTCAGTCTCGATCTGTTGGCCCCAATGACACTGGGCAGGGGGACACTTGTTGGGGTCCACTCTGGAGGATCAGTAACAGAAATTGAGACTATTGTAACCTCAATGAACAGATGTGTGAGCCAAACTGTAGTTAACATAGAACAGTGTATAAGGCTCGGGTAAAATAAGATGTTTCTAACACTTCCATTTGATATTTCCATCACTTTTTATAAGCAAGTTCAGTGAAAAGGTTTGTCTTATTTGTCAGGTCAATATTAGAGAAACGAAGTGATTTCTTTCCAAGGATGTACATCTAATAATCTTGGTTAAACTTTCAATCTTGTTTTAAATGCTTTTCCATTGAAAATGATACCTCTCTTTCAGCTCCCCCATTTCTGAGAAGTATAAAATCTTATAATTTATTATTACCAAAGGGGAAAGGTGGGAGGAGGGATAAATTAACAGTTTGGAATTAACACATACACACTGCTATGTATAAAATAGATCATCAACAAGGAACTACTGTATAGCACAGGGAACTACACTCAACATTTTGCAATAACCTATAAGGGGAAATAATCTGAAAAAGAATAGATATTTTTATTGACATCATCTATCAATGATAGTTAAATTGTAGCCTAAGGGAAGCTGGTGGTGAGTGCTTCTGACCCTGAAGACTTCAATCATCTAAAGTTTGGACTCTGCCTACTTCCCAAGGCCCTTAATGAACATATGTGTAGCCGTAGCTTAAAAACTTCCCCAGTTTGGGTTTCGGGGAGACACTGATTTTGAAAAAGCCCTGGTGTTCTCCTTACATGAATGGGACTCTTCCTACTGCTAAAACATGTCTGTCACACCCAGAGGATGGTATACCGTCTGATCGGGAAGAGTTTGAAAAAGGCATCTCATCTCCTCATCTCCTGGTGCTCGAGTTCACCCCTCCAGCGTCTTTACTAACAGTCTCCCCACTTGGAGATGTCAGCACTGTCAACATCCTGTTGCGTACAGTTTGGAATTTGTCCAGAGGATGAAGCGGAAGGATGAGGAACAATGAGAGACAAGTCCTAGGTGTTCAGACAGGCACATGTCACTCTAATTTCCAATCAGGAAGACGAATTGACCAAAGGCTAGGGTTGCCCATGGAAACAGTATAGGGCTTGAGGAAATCCCACTGCTTTGTGGCCAGTTCCCATAAACACAAGTTGAACAATGGAACTCAGGGGCAGTAAAATTCACAAAACTGCAGAGTTGAAAATATCCATCACTGAAAAATGTCTTGAGGAAAGTCAGAGAAAAGGACTTGTAAGCAAGGGAGAATGGCAGGAAAGGGATTTGAGGAGGTAGAAAGGACTCGCCATTAAGCACAAGAAAAGGAGCTGAACATTGCCAACATTGCCAACATTGCAGTTGGCCAAAAAGGGTGTATGCGTTTTTTTCTGTATATATTCAAGAAAAGGGCATACACTTTTTTAGCCAACCAAACAGGTGGGCACTGGAAGTCAATACTACAAAAGATATCACTTCGCATCAGTCAGAAGAGCCATCCTCATAAAGCATAAACAACAGAAATACAGGACAGGGCAACGAGAAGAGGGAGCCCTGTGAGACTTATAGTGGAAATGTATATTGCCAACGGCCATTCTGGAGAAGTGTATTGTGTTTACTAAAGCATCTAAAAAATGAGCTACAGAGCATAGGGCACTTGCACTCATGGGCGTATATCTTGGGAAAAACAAAAATCGAGAGGACACAGGCACCCCAATGTTTACCCCCTCTCTGTTTAAAAGATCCTCGACTAGGATATAACTTAAATGTCTCTGGAGGGAAAAAATGGGTAGAGATGTGGTACTTAGGTAGAGTGGAATATTATTCAGCCTGGAAATCAATGAAATATGGCCAGTTGTAACAACTCCGGAGGAGTTACGTATGATCATTCTAAGTGACAGAATTCAAAAAGAAAAAGACACATATCATAAGATATCACTTAAAGGTGGAATCCAAAATGGCTACACATGAAATAAATTACAAAACAAAAACATAGTCAAATATGTAGAAAACACGCATAAGGCTGCTAAACGGGAAAGGTGGGGAGGGGTGAGGCATCATCCAGGAGGTTGAAATTAGCAAAGATACCATTCCAAATACCAAACTGATAATCAACAAGGCCTACACGGTAGCTAAAAGAACTGCACTCAGCACACTCAAGTCACCGGAAAAGAATATATACGACTGGTAAGAATCTGAAAAAGAATTTATTGATGACTCTCTGTACGTGAATCAAGTGGATGTACAGCAGCAAGAAACAGAGCTTTGAAAATCAGCTGTAACCAATATAGTAATAAATTGAAAAAAATAAACGACAGAGAGACAGAGAAAACCTCTTACAACTTTTCCTCAGGGACGGTGATGCAACATGGATTGAACACATCTAGACCCACAGCAGGATGAGACATAAGGCTGGAAACTGTTTGCGCTAAGAGAAATGTGAGGTTGGGTGAGGAAATGCACACCCTTTAAAGTAATACTACCTGGTACCCATTCAATGGGTCCCAAATCTGCAGGTTCAAGGGATCTTCCTACAGCTAAAACATGCATGGAAAACCCAGAGGACTGTACACCATGTGATCGGGAGATGTGTCTAAAATGCACCTCATTTATCCTCTCCTGGTGCTCCTGTTCACCATTCCAGCCATGTTACTTAGAATCTCCCCACTTGGAGAATCAGCACATTTAAACTTCTGTTTCACACATTTTGCAAATTGTGAGGAGGATGAACGGGAAGAGGGGGAACCAATGAGAGAATAGTTGTAGGGGTTTGGACGGGCACATATCACTCTAATTTCCCATTAAGAATAAGAATTAAAGAAAGGCTCAGCCTGCCTCGCCGGAGCCAAAATAGGGCCTGAAGCAATCCTGCGGGTTTGAGGACAGCTCACAAAAGAGCAACTTAAAAAATGGAGCTCAGGGTCACTGCAATTCACAAACCTGCAGAGTTATAAATGAAAACTAATGTCCAAAAATATGTTGAGGTAAGGCAAAGAAGAGGATCTGAATGCAAGACAGAATTGCAAGAAACAGATTTCAAGAGATAGATTGGACTCGTCTTTAACGCACATGAAAAGCGGCAGAATTTCGACAATGATGCAGTTGGCCCAAAAGGGCGTATGCGTTTTTTCCTGATTATATCCAGGAAAAAACGCATACGCACTTTATGGGCAACGAAGCAAGTAAGCAATGCAAATGTGCACAATAAAGAAGTCTCACTTCCCACCGGTCAAAAGGGCCATCCTAAAAAAGTGTAAAATCCAGAAAGGCAGGACAGGCCATGGAGAACAGGGAGCCTTTATACGCTGATGGGCAGTGTGTGAACTGCCGAGAGCCACTCTGGAGAAGTGTATGGTGGTTCCTAAATCATCTAAAAAACAGAGCTACAGAGCATAGGACACTTCCAATCATGGGAGTATATCTAGGGAAGTCTAAAAATCAACAAGACACAAGCACACCACAGTTTAGGGCTACTCTGTTTACAAGAACCTCAACTTCAGTACACCTTAAATATCCCAGGAAAGAGAACAATGGATAAAGAAGATGTGGTACTTATGTACAATGGAATATCTCTTCACCATGAAATCAATGTAATAAGGCTAGTAGAAGGATAAAGAGTGGATTTAGGTCCGATAATACTACTTGAAATAAGTCAAACAGAAAAAGAAACATATCATAAGATATCACTTATAGAGGGAGGGTAAATATGGCTGCACAAGAAATGAATTACAGAACAGAACAGTGTCTCACATTTAGAAAACACACTTATGTCAGCTTAAGGGGAAAGGAGAGGTGGGGTGATGCATAAAACCAGAGTTTGAAATTAGCACAGATAGCGTTCAATAAACCAAATATGTATTAGACAAGATCTACACCTTGCTCAATGAACTGGCCTCAACACACCCTATACACCGCAGAGAAATATATCTGAGTAATAAGAATCTTAAAACCCATGTATTGATATATCTCCATAAGGGAATCAAGTGTGTGCAGAGCGGCACAAACACAGCAGTGAAAGTGAGCTAAACCCCATTATAGAAATAAATTTTAAAAAGAAAACGCTGAAACAATGAAAGAGAGAAAAATTCTTACAAAATTCGCTCTGGGGCTGTGATGCAACCTGGATTGACCACATATAAACCCACAGCTGGATAAGACATAAGGCCGGACACTTGGGGCTGAGAGGATTGGTGAGCTTTGGTGAGCAACTGCCGAAAGTTTAATGCAATACTTCATGCTACTCAGTCCAAGGGTCCCAACACTCCAGGTTGAAGGGAATCTTCCTACAGCTAAACCATGCTTGGGAAACCCAGCGACTGGTATACCATATGATCGGGAAAGGTTTCTAAAACGCACCTCATTTTTCCTCTCCTGGGGCTGCGGATCGACATTCCAGCCGCTTTACTAACAACATCCCCACATGGAGTCAATGCCTTTAAGTTCTGGTATCGCACAGTCTGCAGTTAGTGTGGAGGATGAATGGGAATAGGGGGAACCAGTGAGAAACAAGCTGTAGCGGTTTCAATGGGCACATGTCACTCTAATGCCACATCAGTAAGAAGAATTAACCAAAGGCACAGCAAGGTGCCCCAGAAGAAAAATAGGGCTTCAAGGAATCCTGTGGTTATGGGGCAAGACCACAAAAATAAGAGCTGAAAAGTGGGGCTAAGGGCCACCGCAATTCAAAAACCTGCAGAGTTATAAAGGCCAACTATTTTCAAAAAATATATTGAGGTAAGGCTATGAAGAG
Organism: Globicephala melas; assembly: GCF_963455315.2. Classification (NCBI taxonomy): domain Eukaryota; kingdom Metazoa; phylum Chordata; class Mammalia; order Artiodactyla; family Delphinidae; genus Globicephala; species Globicephala melas. The sequence continues at coordinate 27,028 of NW_027207739.1, forward strand.
ACATTGAAAGCAAGGCAGAAGTGCAGGAAACCGATTTCAGGAGGTAGACTGGAATTGCATTGAAAACATATGAAGAGAGTCAGAACCTCGACAATGATGCACTTGGCCAAAAAGGGCGTATGTGTTTTTTCCTGAATATATTCAGGAAAAAACGCATACACACTTTTTGGCCAACCAAGCACGCTTGCAAAGGAAATCTGCACTACAATGAAGTCTCACTTCCCCCCGGTCAAAAGGGCCATCTGAAAAAAGTGTAAAATCCATAAAGGCACGACAGGGCATGGAGAACTGGGAGCCTTCTTATGCTGATGGGCGGGATGGAAATTGCCAACAGCCACTCTGGAGAAGTGTATGGTGTTTCCTGAAACATCTAAAAAACAAAGCAACAGAGCCTAGGGCACTTCCACTTATGGTCCTATAGCTTAGGGAAATTAAAATCAAAAAGACACAGCCACCCCAAAGTTTGGGACGGCTCTGTTTACAAGAACCTCGTTTACGGTACAAGTTCAATATCGCAGAAAGTGAAAAATGGATAAAGAAGTTGTGGTACTTACGTACAATGCAATATCACTCAGCAATGAAATCTATGTCATCAGGCCCTTAGCAGCACAATGAGTGGATTCAGGTATGATGATTCTAACTGAAATAAGTCACACAGAAAAAGAAACATCATAAGATATCAGTAATACACGGAATGTAAACTTGGCTACTCAGGAACTGAATTACAGAACAGAACAGGGTCTCCAATTTAGAAAACCAACTTATGCTTGCTTAAGGGTAAAGGTGAGTTGGGGTGCTGCATAAAACCAGAGATTGAAATGAGCACAGATAAAGTTCCTTAAGCCAAATATGGAATAGACAAGAGCTACTCCTTGCTCAACGAAATGGACTCAACACCCCATATTAAACGCCTAAGAATATACCTGACTAGTAAGAATCTTAAAACGTATGGATGGCTATGTCTGAAAGAGAATCAAGCGTGTGTACAGGGGCATAAACGCAGCAGTGATAGGATTGGAGAGGTTCGGTGAGCAAATGAAGACCCTTTGAAGTCATATTGCATGGTACCCATTCCACGGGTTTCAACTACCCAGGTTTAAGGTATTCTTCCTTCAGCTAAAACATGCATGTGGAACCTAGAGTATGATCAACCATGTGATCGGGGGACGTGTTCAAATATGTCTCAGTTTTCGTACCCTGGTACTCGGGTGCAACATTCCAGACGCTTTACTAACACTCTCCTGACTTGGAGAGTCAGTCCCTTTAACCTCCTGTTTGGCCCAGTTTGCAATTTCTGCGGAAGATGAACAGGAATAACGAGAACCAATGAGAGACTAGCTGGAGGTGTCTGGACGGGCAAATTTAACTCTCATTTCCCACCAGGAAGAGGAATTAACCAAAGGCTCAGCGTGCCGTGCCGGAACCAGATTAGGGCCTGAAGCCATCCTGCGGTGTTGCGGCCAGGTCACAAGAAAGCGAGTTGAAGAAAGGAGCTCAGGGGCACTGTAATTCACAAACCTGCAGAGTTATAAATGACAGCTATCGTCCAAAAATATACTGAAGTAAGGCTGCCAAAAGGAGTTGAAAGCGGGGCAGAATTGCAGGAAACCGATTTCAGGATGTAGACTGGAATTGCATTGAAAGCATAGGAAAAGAGGCAGAAGGTCCACAAGAATGCACTTGGCCAAAAAGCGCTTATGCGTTTTTTCCTGAATATATTCAGGAAAAAACGCATACGCACTTTTTGGCCAACCAAGCAAGCTTGCAAAGGAAATCTGCACTACAATGAAGTCTCACTTCCCCCCGGTCAAAAGGGCCATCTGAAAAAAGTGTAAAATCCAGAAAGGCAGGACAGGCCATGGAGAACTGGGAGCCTTGTTATGCTGATGGGCGGGATGTAAATTGCCAACAGACACTCGGGAGAAGTGTATGGTGTTTCCTGAAACATCTAAAAAACAAAGCAACAGAGCCTAGGGCACTTCCACTTATGGTCCTATAGCTTAGGGAAATTAAAATCAAAAAGATACAGCCACCCCAATGTTTGGGACGCCTCTGTTTACAAGAACCTCGTTTACCGTACAAGTTCAATATCACAGAAAGTGAAAAATGGATAAAGAACTTGTGGTACTTACGTACAATGCAGTATCACTCAGCAGTGAAATCTATGTCATCAGGCGCATAGCAGCACAATGAGTGGATTCAGGTACGATGATTCTAACTGAAATAAGTCACACAGAAAAAGAAACATCATAAGATATCAGTAATACACGGAATGTAAACTTGCCTACACAGGAACTGAATTACAGAACAGAACAGGGTCTCAAATTTAGAAAACCAACTTATGCTTGTTTAAGGGGAAAGGTGAGTTGGGGTGCTGCATAAAACCAGAGATTGAAATGAGCACAGATAAAGTTCCTTAAGCCAAATATGGAATAGACAAGAGCTACTCCTTGCTCAACGAAATGGACTCAACACCGCATATTAAACGCCTAAGAGTGTACCTGACTCTTAAGTATCTTAAAACCTATGGATTGCTATGTCTCCGAAAGAGAATCAAGCATGTGTACAGGGACATAAACGCAGCAGTGATAGGATTGGAGAGGTTCGGTGAGCAAATGAAGACCCTTTGAAGTCATATAGCCTGGTACCCATTCCACAGGTCTCAACTCTCCAGGTTTAAGGTATTCTTCCTTCAGCTAAATCATGCATGTGGAACCCAGAGTATGATCAACCGTGTGAACGGGAGACGTGTTCAAATATGTCTCAGTTTTCGTACCCTGGTACTCGGGTGCAACATTCCAGACGCTTTACTAACACTCTCTGCACTTGGAGAGTCAGCGCCTTTAACCTCCTGTTTTGCCCAGTTTGCAATTTCTGCGGAAGATGAACAGGAATAGGGAGAACTAATGAGAGACTAGCTGGAGGTGTCTGGATGGGCAAATTTAACTCTCATTTCCCACCAGGAAGAGGAAATAACCAAAGGCTCAGCGTGCCGTGCCGGAACCAGATTAGGGCCTGAAGCCAGCCTGCGGTGTTGCGGCCAGCTCAAAAGAAAGCGAGTTGAAGAAAGGAGCTCAGGGACACTGTAATTCACAAACCTGAGGAGTTATAAATGACAGCTATCGTCCAAAAATATACTGAAGTAAGGCTGCCAAGAGGACTTGAAAGCGGGGCAGAATTGCAGGAAACCGATTTCAGGAGGTAGATTGGAATTGCATTGAAAGCATAGGAAAAGATGTAGAACGTCCACAATGATGCACTTGGCCAAAAAGGGCGTATGCGTTTTTTCCTGAATATATTCAGGAAAAAACGCATACGCCCTTTTTGGCCAACCAAGCAAGCTTGCAAAGGAAATCTGCACTACAATGAAGTCACACTTCCCCCCGGTCAAAAGGGCCATCTGAAAAAAGTGTAAAATCCAGAAAGGCAGGACAGGCCATGGAGAACTGGGAGCCTTGTTATGCTGATGGGCGGGATGTAAATTGCCAACAGACACTCGGGAGAAGTGTATGGTGTTTCCTGAAACATCTAAAAAACAAAGCAACAGAGCCTAGGGCACTTCCACTTATGGTCCTATAGCTTAGGGAAATTAAAATCAAGAAGACACAGCCACCCCAAAGTTTGGGACGCCTCTGTTTACAAGAACCTCGTTTACAGTACAAGTTCAACATCGCAGAAATTGAAAAATGGATAAAGAAGTTGTGGTATTTACTTACAAAGCAGTATCACTCAGCAATGAAATCTATGTCATCAGGCCCTTAGTAGCACAATGAGTGGATTCAGGTACGATGATTCTAACTGAAATAAGTCACACAGGAAAAGAAACATCATAAGATATCAGTAATACATGGAATGTAAACTTGGCTACACAGGAACTGAATTACAGAACAGAATAGGGTCTCAAATTTAGAAAACCAACTTATGCTTGCTTAAGGAGAAAGGTGAGTTGGGGTGCTGCATAAAACCAGAGATTGAAATGAGCACAGATAAAGTTCCTTAAGCCAAATATGGAATAGACAAGAGCTACTCCTTGCTCAACGAAATGGACTCAACACCCCATATTAAACGCCTAAGAATATACCTGACTAGTAAGAATCTTAAAACGTATGGATGGCTATGTCTGAAAGAGAATCAAGCGTGTGTACAGGGGCATAAACGCAGCAGTGATAGGATTGGAGAGGTTCGGTGAGCAAATGAAGACCCTTTGAAGTCATATTGCATGGTACCCATTCCACGGGTTTCAACTACCCAGGTTTAAGGTATTCTTCCTTCAGCTAAAACATGCATGTGGAACCTAGAGTATGATCAACCATGTGATCGGGGGACGTGTTCAAATATGTCTCAGTTTTCGTACCCTGGTACTCGGGTGCAACATTCCAGACGCTTTACTAACACTCTCCTGACTTGGAGAGTCAGTCCCTTTAACCTCCTGTTTGGCCCAGTTTGCAATTTCTGCGGAAGATGAACAGGAATAGGGAGAACCAATGAGAGACTAGCTGGAGGTGTCTGGACGGGCAAATTTAACTCTCATTTCCCACCAGGAAGAGGAATTAACCAAAGGCTCAGCGTGCCGTGCCGGAACCAGATTAGGGCCTGAAGCCATCCTGCGGTGTTGCGGCCAGGTCACAAGAAAGCGAGTTGAAGAAAGGAGCTCAGGGGCACTGTAATTCACAAACCTGCAGAGTTATAAATGACAGCTATCGTCCAAAAATATACTGAAGTAAGGCTGCCAAAAGGAGTTGAAAGCGGGGCAGAATTGCAGGAAACCGATTTCAGGATGTAGACTGGAATTGCATTGAAAGCATAGGAAAAGAGGCAGAAGGTCCACAAGAATGCACTTGGCCAAAAAGCGCTTATGCGTTTTTTCCTGAATATATTCAGGAAAAAATGCATACGCCCTTTTTGGCCAACCAAGCAAGCTTGCAAAGGAAATCTGCACTACAATGAAGTCTCACTTCCCCCCGGTCAAAAGGGCCATCTGAAAAAAGTGTAAAATCCAGAAAGGCAGGACAGGCCATGGAGAACTGGGAGCCTTGTTATGCTGATGGGCGGGATGTAAATTGCCAACAGACACTCGGGAGAAGTGTATGGTGTTTCCTGAAACATCTAAAAAACAAAGCAACAGAGCCTAGGGCACTTCCACTTATGGTCCTATAGCTTAGGGAAATTAAAATCAAAAAGATACAGCCATCCCAATGTTTGGGACGCCTCTGTTTACAAGAACCTCGTTTACCGTACAAGTTCAATATCACAGAAAGTGAAAAATGGATAAAGAACTTGTGGTACTTACGTACAATGCAGTATCACTCAGCAGTGAAATCTATGTCATCAGGCGCATAGCAGCACAATGAGTGGATTCAGGTACGATGATTCTAACTGAAATAAGTCACACAGAAAAAGAAACATCATAAGATATCAGTAATACACGGAATGTAAACTTGCCTACACAGGAACTGAATTACAGAACAGAACAGGGTCTCAAATTTAGAAAACCAACTTATGCTTGTTTAAGGGGAAAGGTGAGTTGGGGTGCTGCATAAAACCAGAGATTGAAATGAGCACAGATAAAGTTCCTTAAGCCAAATATGGAATAGACAAGAGCTACTCCTTGCTCAACGAAATGGACTCAACACCGCATATTAAACGCCTAAGAGTGTACCTGACTCTTAAGTATCTTAAAACCTATGGATTGCTATGTCTCCGAAAGAGAATCAAGCATGTGTACAGGGACATAAACGCAGCAGTGATAGGATTGGAGAGGTTCGGTGAGCAAATGAAGACCCTTTGAAGTCATATAGCCTGGTACCCATTCCACAGGTCTCAACTCTCCAGGTTTAAGGTATTCTTCCTTCAGCTAAATCATGCATGTGGAACCCAGAGTATGATCAACCGTGTGAACGGGAGACGTGTTCAAATATGTCTCAGTTTTCGTACCCTGGTACTCGGGTGCAACATTCCAGACGCTTTACTAACACTCTCTGCACTTGGAGAGTCAGCGCCTTTAACCTCCTGTTTTGCCCAGTTTGCAATTTCTGCGGAAGATGAACAGGAATAGGGAGAACTAATGAGAGACTAGCTGGAGGTGTCTGGATGGGCAAATTTAACTCTCATTTCCCACCAGGAAGAGGAAATAACCAAAGGCTCAGCGTGCCGTGCCGGAACCAGATTAGGGCCTGAAGCCAGCCTGCGGTGTTGCGGCCAGCTCAAAAGAAAGCGAGTTGAAGAAAGGAGCTCAGGGACACTGTAATTCACAAACCTGAGGAGTTATAAATGACAGCTATCGTCCAAAAATATACTGAAGTAAGGCTGCCAAGAGGACTTGAAAGCGGGGCAGAATTGCAGGAAACCGATTTCAGGAGGTAGATTGGAATTGCATTGAAAGCATAGGAAAAGATGTAGAACGTCCACAATGATGCACTTGGCCAAAAAGGGCGTATGCGTTTTTTCCTGAATATATTCAGGAAAAAACGCATACGCCCTTTTTGGCCAACCAAGCAAGCTTGCAAAGGAAATCTGCACTACAATGAAGTCACACTTCCCCCCGGTCAAAAGGGCCATCTGAAAAAAGTGTAAAATCCAGAAAGGCAGGACAGGCCATGGAGAACTGGGAGCCTTTTTATGCTGATGGGCGGGATGTAAATTGCCAACAGACACTCGGGAGAAGTGTATGGTGTTTCCTGAAACATCTAAAAAACAAAGCAACAGAGCCTAGGGCACTTCCACTTATGGTCCTATAGCTTAGGGAAATTAAAATCAAGAAGACACAGCCACCCCAAAGTTTGGGACGCCTCTGTTTACAAGAACCTCGTTTACAGTACAAGTTCAACATTGCAGAAATTGAAAAATGGATAAAGAAGTTGTGGTATTTACTTACAAAGCAGTATCACTCAGCAATGAAATCTATGTCATCAGGCCCTTAGTAGCACAATGAGTGGATTCAGGTACGATGATTCTAACTGAAATAAGTCACACAGGAAAAGAAACATCATAAGATATCAGTAATACATGGAATGTAAACTTGGCTACACAGGAACTGAATTACAGAACAGAATAGGGTCTCAAATTTAGAAAACCAACTTATGCTTGCTTAAGGAGAAAGGTGAGTTGGGGTGCTGCATAAAACCAGAGATTGAAATGAGCACAGATAAAGTTCCTTAAGCCAAATATGGAATAGACAAGAGCTACTCCTTGCTCAACGAAATGGACTCAACACCCCATATTAAACGCCTAAGAATATACCTGACTAGTAAGAATCTTAAAACGTATGGATGGCTATGTCTGAAAGAGAATCAAGCGTGGGTACAGGGGCATAAACGCAGCAGTGATAGGATTGGAGAGGTTCGGTGAGCAAATGAAGACCCTTTGAAGTCATATTGCATGGTACCCATTCCACGGGTTTCAACTACCCAGGTTTAAGGTATTCTTCCTTCAGCTAAAACATGCATGTGGAACCTAGAGTATGATCAACCATGTGATCGGGAGACGGGTTCAAATATGTCTCAGTTTTCGTACCCTGGTACTCGGGTGCAACATTCCAGACGCTTTACTAACACTCTCCCGACTTGGAGAGTCAGTCCCTTTAACCTCCTGTTTGGCACAGTTTGCAATTTCTGCGGAAGATGAACAGGAATAGGGAGAACCAATGAGAGACTAGCTGGAGGTGTCTGGACGGGCAAATTTAACTCTCATTTCCCACCAGGAAGAGGAAATAACCAAAGGCTCAGCGTGCCGTGCCGGAACCAGATTAGGGCCTGAAGCCATCCTGCGGTGTTGCGGCCAGCTCACAAGAAAGCGAGTTGAAGAAAGGAGCTCAGGGGCACTGTAATTCACAAACCTGCAGAGTTATAAATGACAGCTATCGTCCAAAAATATACTGAAGTAAGGCTGCCTAGAGGAGTTGAAAGCGGGGCAGAATTGCAGGAAACCGATTTCAGGAGGTAGACTGGAATTGCATTTCAAGCATAGGAAAAGAGGCAGAACGTCCACAATGATGCACTTGGCCAAAAAGGGCGTATGCGTTTTATCCTGAATATATTCAGGAAAAAACGCATACGCCCTTTTTGGCCAACCAAGCAAGCTTGCAAAGGAAATGTGCACTACAATGAAGTCTCACTTCCCCCCGGTCAAAAGGGCCATCTGAAAAAAGTGTAAAATCCAGAAAGGCAGGACAGGCCATGGAGAACTGGGAGCCTTGTTATGCAGATGGGCGGGATGTACATTGCCAACAGACACTCGGGAGGAGTGTATGGTGTTTCCTGAAACATCTAAAAAACAAAGCAACAGAGCCTAGGGCACTTCCACTTATGGTCCTATAGCTTAGGGAAATTAAAATCCAAAAGATACAGCCACCCCAAAGTTTGGGACGCCTCTGTTTACAAGAACCTCGTTTACAGTACAAGTTCAACATCGCAGAAATTGAAAAATGGATAAAGAAGTTGTGGTATTTACTTACAAAGCAGTATCACTCAGCAATGAAATCTATGTCATCAGGCCCTTAGCAGCACAATGAGTGGATTCAGGTATGATGATTCTAACTGAAATAAGTCACACAGGAATAGAAACATCATAAGATATCAGTAATACACGGAATGTAAACTTGGCTACACAGGAACTGAATTACAGAACAGAACAGGGTCTCAACTTTAGAAAACCAACTTATGCTTGCTTAAGGGGAAAGCTGAGTTGGGGTGCTGCATAAAACCAGAGATTGAAATGAGCACAGATAAAGTTCTTTAAGCCAAATATGGAATAGACAAGGGCTCCTCCTTGCTCAATGAAATGGACTCAACACCGCATATTAAACGCCTAAGAATGTACCTGACTAGTAAGTATCTTAAAACCTATGGATTGCTATGTCTCCGAAAGAGAATCAAGCGTGTGTACAGGGGCATAAACTCAGCAGTGATAGGATTGGAGAGGTTCGGTGAGCAAATGAAGACCCTTTGAAGTCATATTGTCTGGTACCCATTCCACGGGTCTCAACTCTCCAGGTTTAAGGTATTCTTCCTTCAGCTAAAACATGCATGTGGAACCCAGAGTATGATCAACCACGTGAACGGGAGACGTGTTCAATTATGTCTCAGTTTGCCTCCCCTGGTACTCGGGTGCAACATTCCAGACGCTTTACTAACACTCTCCCCACTTGGAAAGTCAGCGCCTTTAACCTCCTGTTTGGCCCAGTTTGCTATTTCTGCGGAACATGTACAGGAATAGGGAGAACCAATGAGAGACTAGCTGGAGGTGTCTGGACGGGCAAATTTAACTCTCATTTCCCACCAGGAAGAGGAAATAACCAAAGGCTCAGCGTGCCGTGCCGGAACCAGATTAGGGCCTGAAGCCATCCTGCGGTGTTGCGGCCAGCTCACAAGAAAGCGAGTTGAAGAAAGGAGCTCAGGGACACTGTAATTCACAAACCTGCAGAGTTATAAATGACAGCTATCGTCCAAAAATATACTGAAGTAAGGCTGCCAAGAGAACTTGAAAGCGGGGCAGAATTGCAGGAAACCGATTTCAGGAGGTAGACTGGAATTGCATCGAAAGCATAGGAAAAGAGGCAGAGCGTCCACAATGATGCACTTGGCCAAAAAGGGCGTATGCATTTTTTCCTGACTATATTCAGGAAAAAAAGCATACGCCCTTTTTGGCCAACCAAGCAAGCTTGCAAAGGAAATCTGCACTACAATGAAGTCTCACTTCCCCCCGGTCAAAAGGGCCATCTGAAAAAAGTGTAAAATCCAGAAAGGCAGGACAGGCCATGGAGAACTGGGAGCCTTGTTATGCTGATGGGCGGGATGTAAATTGCCAACAGCCACTTGGGAGAAGTGTATGGTGTTTCCTGAAACATCTAAAAAACAAAGCAACAGAGCCTAGGGCACTTCCACTTATGGTCCTATAGCTTAGGGAAATTAAAATAAAAAAGACACAGCCACCCCAAAGTTTGGGACGCCTCTGTTTACAAGAACCTCGTTTACCGTACAAGTTCAATATCACAGAATGTGAAAAATGGATAAAGAACTTGTGGTACTTACGTACAATGCAGTATCACTCAGCAATGAAATCTATGTCATCAGGCCCGTAGCAGCATAATGAGTGGATTCAGGTATGATGATTCTAACTGAAATAAGTCACACAGAAAAAGAAACATCATAAGATATCACTAATACACGGAATGTAAACTTGGCTACACAGGAACTGAATTCCAAAACAGAACAGGGTCTCAAATTTAGAAAACCAACTTATGCTTGCTTAAGGGGAAAGGTGAGTTGGGGTGCTGCATAAAACCAGAGATTGAAATGAGCACAGATAACGTTCTATAAGGCAAATATGGAATAGACAAGAGCTACTCCTTGCTCACGAAATGGACTCAACACCCCATATTCAACGCCTAGGAATATACCTGCCTAGTAAGAATCATAAAAGCAATGGATTTATATATCTCTGTAAGAGAATCAAGAGTGTGTACAGCGGCATTAAAGCAGTGAAAATCAGCTAAATCCCATATTAAAAATAAATTTCTTAAACAAAACACAATGACAGTGAAATAGAGAGCAATACTTAAGTAATTCATTCAAGGCTTCTGATGCAACCTGCATTTACCATATCTACACCCAGAGCTGGGTGACACATAAGGCTGGACACTTGGGGCTCATAAGATTGGTGAGGTTCGGTGAGCAAATGCAGACCCTTTGAAGTCATATTGCATGGAACCCATTCCATGGGTCTCAACTCTCCAGGTTTAAGAGATTCTTCCTTCAGCTAAAACATGCATGTGGAACCCAGAGTATGATCCACCGTGTGATCGAGAAACGTGTTCAAATGTGTCTCACTTTTCGTTCCCTGGTACTCGGGTGCAACATTCCAGACGCTTTACTAACACTCTCCCAACTTGGAGAGTCAGTCCCTTTAACCTCCTGTTTGGCCCAGTTTGCAATTTCTGCGGAAGATGAACAGGAATAGCGAGAACCAATGAGAGACTAGCTGGAGGTGTCTGGACGGGCAAATTTAACTCTCATTTCCCACAGGGAAGAGGAATAAACCAAAGGCTCAGCATGCCGTGCCAGAACCAGATTAGGGCCTGAAGCAATCCTGCGGTGTTGTGGCCAGCTCAAAAGAAAGCGAGTTGAAGAAAGGAGCTCAGGGGCACTGTAATTCACAAACCTGAAGATTTATAAATGACAGCTATTGTCCGAAAATATACTGAAGTAGGGCTGCCAAGAGGACTTGAATGCGGGGCAGAATTGCAGGAAACCGATTTCAGGAGGAATCGGAATTGGATTGCATTTAAAACACAGGAAAAGAGGAAGAACGTCGACAATGATGCACTTGGCCAAAAAGGGCGTATGTGTTTTTTCCTGAATATATTCAGGAGAAAACCCATATGCCCTTTTTGGCCAACCAAGCAAGCTTGCAAAGGAAATCTGCACTACAATGAAGTCTCACTTCCCCCCCCCCCCCCCCGGTCAAAAGGGCCATCTGAAAAAAGTGTAAAATCCAGAAAGGCAGAACAGGCCACGGAGAACTGGGAGCATTGTTATGCTGATGGGCGGGATGTAAATTCCCAACAGCCGCTCTGTAGAAGTGTATGGTGTTTCCTGAAACATCTAAAAAACAAAGCAACAGAGCCTAGGGCACTTCCACTTATGGTCCTATAGCTTAGGGAAATTAAAATCAAAAAGACACAGCCACCCCAAAATTTGGGACGGCTCTTTTTACAGGAATCTCTTCTGCGGCACAAGTTAAATATCCCAGAGAGCAAATAATGGATAAAGAAGTTGCGGTACTTATGTACAACAGAATACCACTCAGCAATGTAATCTATGTCACCAGGCCCGTACCAGCATAATGAGTGGATTGAGGCACGATGATTCTAAGTGAAATAAGTCACACAGAAAAAGAAACATCATAAGGTATCACTAATACATGGAATGTGAACTTGGCTACACATGAACTGAATTACAAAACAGAACAGGGTCTCAAATTTAGAAAACCAACTTATGCTTGCTTAAGGGGGAAGGTGAGTTGGGGTGCTGCATAAAAGCAGAGTTTGAAATTAGCACAGATACCGTTCCATAAGCCAAATATGTAATAGACAAGACCTACCCCTTGCTCAACGAAATGGATTCAACAATGAGGTATCACCTCACACCTGGTAGAATAGGCATCATAGAAAATCTACAAACAAAAAATGCTGGAAAGGGTGTGGAGAAAAGGAACCCTCTTCCACTATTGTTGGGAATATAAATTGATACAGTCATTATGGAGAACAATATGGAATTTCTTAAGAAACTAACAATAGAATTACCATATGATACAGCAATCCCAGTACTGGACATATACCCAGACAAAACCATAAATCAAAAAGAGTCATTCACCGCAATGTTCATTGCATCACTATTTACAATATCGAGGTAATGGAAGCAACCTAAATGCCCACAGACAGACGAATGCATAAAGCTGTGGTACATATATAAAATGGAATATTACTAAGCCATGAAAAGGAATGAAATTGGGTCATTTGTAGAGACGTCGATGGATCTAGAGACTGTCATACAGAGTGAAGTAAGTCAGAAAGAGAAAAACAAATCTGGTATATTCATGCATATATGTGGAACCTAGAAAAACTGTACAGATTAACCATTTTGCAAGGCATAAATAGAGCAACAGATGTAGACAACAAACGTATGGACAACAAGGGGGGAAAGCTGTTGGGGGGGTGGTGGTGGGAGGAGTTGAGAGACTGGGATTGGCATGTATACATTTATATGTATAAAATAGATAACCAATAAGAACCTGCTGTATAAAAATATAAAATAAAATTCAAAATTAAAAAGAAATAAAATTTAAAAAATAAAACAGAAAAAACAATTATTCCCTGCACATACATGTATTTATATGAATAAATTATTTCCATGCTTATATCTGTAAATACAAAAAAGAGGAATAAAATCTACCTTGAACCAAAAACGAAAAAGAGAAAAAAACACAGAACCCACCAGTTACACAGAGGAAAACCGTATCAGGGCACTTGCTCCAGTTGTAAACAATTCTGAAGTTGGTCAGTGGTGGGGAATCGTCTCCCATTCAGCCAGCAGCCCCCACGCAACAAGCGTCCTCATTGCAAAGCTGGGGCACCGTGCCGAGGCATCTGTGAGTAAACGTGAGCTGAGCCCCAGGCCAGTTGCTGCTGAACTATTCCCACCCGTCCCAGGTAAAACACCTGAATATATACAAGGACTTGAAAGCCTAGAGGAAGGGCCATAGAGCCACACGAGTGACAGCATGCCGGCCGACTTGGTGCCTGCAGGCCAGCCAGGATGGTCCTGGCCCTGGGTGCTCTTCTGGAAGATTTCCATTTCCCTGCCTGAGATACCCGTCCTGTCCCTGCCCCCACTGCTTTTTTCCTTCCTCACCTCTGCCCAGGGAGAAATTCCAGCAGCAGGTATGGGTGACACATCCTCTTCTTTAGCAGGTGGCAGCCTGGCAACTGCTGCAGAAAGTCCAGCAGAGCCCCACTCACACTGGGCCACCCACAAAGCCGTGGCCTCTCACTCCCTCCCACCAGCCCAGCCCCGAGACTGCTGACAGGGCAGAGAAAATGGCGTCAGGCACGGCTGCAGGGGCTCTTGCTGCCTGGAGTGGTATTTATATTGATCTCAACCCAGGCACACCTGGGGAGGGCTGGCCGGCACGGTAAGGCTGCCCAGGTCAGCCAATCATCACCCCTCAGGGGCTCACAGTTGCAGAAAATGGAACTTGCTGAACCGGCCAGGTCCAAGGAACAGGTGTGGGCTCCTGAGAGTCAGGATAGACAAGGGGCTGCAGCTTTGGCTTGTTTTCTAATCATTTTATCTGGCCCATGAGTGGGAGACAACTTCAAGAAAACCCTCTCCTAATGAGAGGAACCCAGGAGTCAGGGAAAGGAGGGGTGGGTGGTGGTTGGAGACAGAGGCCTGGTGCCCCGGGTGCAGTGGAAGTCTCTGGAAGACCAGGTGGAGGGAGGCCTCACGGAGTGATGCCCAGGGTCACAGACCTGTCGCAGCTGCTGTTTGTTAGTTCAAGTCCTGCTCTGAGGTGCTCTGTGTCAGCTCTGAGCGACAGGTGAGCTGGGGGTGCTCTGCAATGAGGGCTATGTGCACGGTTCCTGTGTGCCCAGCCCTGCCACGGTACCTGCAAGGGTAGCTCTGTATCCTGGGAGGGGCCTGATCACAAGAGCCCCGTGGGCTGGGGTGGGGGTGGGGTACCTGCCCAGGTGAGCTCCATATTCTGCGATTGGTCTGACCACGAGAGCCCCATGGGCTGCTGGGGACCTGGTAAAGGATGTCAGGACAGTCAGTGAAGCCACCGAGGATATACCTCCAGTTGCTCCTAATTCCTACACCCTGCTGGTCATTCTACCAACCACCAGGACATGGTATTCTGTATTAGTCTTCAATGATGCCTTCTTTTGTATTCCATTAGTCCCAGAGTCACAAGAAATTTTGGCTTGTGAGTGGCAGGACTCAACATACAACTAAAACAATACTTCCGGGCCGTCTGGCCCCAAGGGTGCAAAAATTCCCACACCGTCTTTGGGGAAAGCTTAGCTAAAGACCTAAAAGTTCTACCTCTGGAAAAGGAAACCCTCCTTCAATATGCAGACGACATTCTGATCGCCAGCCCTACTAAGGAGGCCTCTGAACTACCAAGCCAATAAAGGATAGAAGTTGTCCAAGAAAAAGCTCAAATATCACAGACTGCGGTGACCTGCCTGGGCTTCATTCTCACACAAGGTCAGAGAAGCCCATCCCAGGAAAGGGAAGAAACCATTTTCAGCCTTACCCCTTTCTAAAACTAGAAGACAGCTTAGGGGTTCCTGGGGAGGCCAGGGTTTGCTGCTTCTGGATCCCTAACTACAGTCTACTAGCTGGGCCTCTATATGAAACACTGAAAGGAAAAGATGATGATCCTTTTGAATAGAATCCAGAAGTGGCCTTTCAAGAATGGAAAGAGCAGTCAATTCAGACCCTTGCCCTGGAACTCCCTAATTTAGCTAAACCCTTTGACCTTTACATTCCCGGTGAAAGGTGAATCGCCATTGGAGAATTAGTGCAAAAACTGGGACCACTTGAAATGGAACAATGCAAGAATGCCATCCAGGTAGGATAAACTACGGTCACTAAGGAGCTTGGCCCACTGCCACATCTGGCCAAGATACTGGCGGTATCTAAAAACCTGGAAATCAGCAGCCCAAAAGGCCACCTCCCTCCTACGGGAAAAGGACCCCACGTGGTGATCCTAACCACCAACCATGCCCTGAAGTTGCAGGGTTCGCTCCGTGGGCACACCGACCTCGAGTGAGGAGGCCCTCCAACTCCAACATCCAGAGAGATAACCGGGGGCAACAGGGCACCATGACGACTCGTGTGAACATCACTTGACCTGGAGTTTCTCTCATAAAACAACAAGAGTGTGTCCCAAAAGAGTAGACTACTGCTTGCAGGACTTACTGCACCCAGAGGGGAGCTAATAATCTTGGCGGGGGAACAGTATACCACACTGTCACCATAGAAAAGCCTACAGACACCGTGATGATGGTGGCCAATAAGACCGGCTGGACTCCTGTTTACTTCAAAAGGCTGTTGACTCAGTAGCCATCATGGTCCTTATCACCACTGACCCTGGACTGTCTGGGAGTTGAACGGGCAGGGCTCTGACACCTGGTGCTGTTTGTACGTTAATTCAGGGGCCTAATTGAAGAAAGCGCAGACTACTGGTCAGAGCATCTAGGCTGGCAGAAACGGTCAGCCTAAGGTGGCCGAACAAATGTGGGGCGGGGTGAAACCGGCCCCCACAGCGTCTCTGCACATCTCTTTCCTGGACCCTTAAAGGTCATTAGAATCTATAACACTTCCAATGCTGGTGCTCAGGTGGACGAGCAGGGAGGCAGGGGTCCTGGGGACAATCAACGTCACCGGGAGGCTGCTGGGGAGAAGCTCTGACCCTCGCCCCAGGGTATGAGGGCTCCCAACTCAGCACTCAGCAGTTACAGAAGAAGGGTCTGCACCCTCAGCACTCCAAGAATGAGGAACGGGACAAAAGGCAGAGGAGGGGTTTGTCCCCAGCAAAGCCCATTAAAAATCCCTGGGAGATAAAAATAGAATCTGGGCAATAAAGTCAAGTCTAACCTTTTTTATCCTTTGTGCTTTGTCTAATTTCACGTGCTCCTAGGGTCCCGCATGCAGAGGTTCCACACCCGGCACTTCAGACCAGATTTCCTAGTGCAGAATGGCTGGGTCAACACCTCAGCTCCTGGGGCCCAGTGCAGACTCCACGATATAGAGCCTGAGCTACAGCCAACCCGGCCCTCGAGAGCTCTGCCGCCTCCCTCCCTCCCACTGACTCTGACAGGATCTCTACACAGCAGCCCAGCCCACAGCCCACGGGGTAGTGCATGCTCTCACCTCTCCATTCTCTGATCAAAATATAAAGTTTCCTTTGCTTGTGAACCAAACTCAGTCTCGATCTGTTGGCCCCAATGACACTGGGCAGGGGGACACTTGTTGGGGTCCACTCTGGAGGATCAGTAACAGAAATTGAGACTATTGTAACCTCAATGAACAGATGTGTGAGCCAAACTGTAGTTAACATAGAACAGTGTATAAGGCTCGGGTAAAATAAGATGTTTCTAACACTTCCATTTGATATTTCCATCACTTTTTATAAGCAAGTTCAGTGAAAAGGTTTGTCTTATTTGTCAGGTCAATATTAGAGAAACGAAGTGATTTCTTTCCAAGGATGTACATCTAATAATCTTGGTTAAACTTTCAATCTTGTTTTAAATGCTTTTCCATTGAAAATGATACCTCTCTTTCAGCTCCCCCATTTCTGAGAAGTATAAAATCTTATAATTTATTATTACCAAAGGGGAAAGGTGGGAGGAGGGATAAATTAACAGTTTGGAATTAACACATACACACTGCTATGTATAAAATAGATCATCAACAAGGAACTACTGTATAGCACAGGGAACTACACTCAACATTTTGCAATAACCTATAAGGGGAAATAATCTGAAAAAGAATAGATATTTTTATTGACATCATCTATCAATGATAGTTAAATTGTAGCCTAAGGGAAGCTGGTGGTGAGTGCTTCTGACCCTGAAGACTTCAATCATCTAAAGTTTGGACTCTGCCTACTTCCCAAGGCCCTTAATGAACATATGTGTAGCCGTAGCTTAAAAACTTCCCCAGTTTGGGTTTCGGGGAGACACTGATTTTGAAAAAGCCCTGGTGTTCTCCTTACATGAATGGGACTCTTCCTACTGCTAAAACATGTCTGTCACACCCAGAGGATGGTATACCGTCTGATCGGGAAGAGTTTGAAAAAGGCATCTCATCTCCTCATCTCCTGGTGCTCGAGTTCACCCCTCCAGCGTCTTTACTAACAGTCTCCCCACTTGGAGATGTCAGCACTGTCAACATCCTGTTGCGTACAGTTTGGAATTTGTCCAGAGGATGAAGCGGAAGGATGAGGAACAATGAGAGACAAGTCCTAGGTGTTCAGACAGGCACATGTCACTCTAATTTCCAATCAGGAAGACGAATTGACCAAAGGCTAGGGTTGCCCATGGAAACAGTATAGGGCTTGAGGAAATCCCACTGCTTTGTGGCCAGTTCCCATAAACACAAGTTGAACAATGGAACTCAGGGGCAGTAAAATTCACAAAACTGCAGAGTTGAAAATATCCATCACTGAAAAATGTCTTGAGGAAAGTCAGAGAAAAGGACTTGTAAGCAAGGGAGAATGGCAGGAAAGGGATTTGAGGAGGTAGAAAGGACTCGCCATTAAGCACAAGAAAAGGAGCTGAACATTGCCAACATTGCCAACATTGCAGTTGGCCAAAAAGGGTGTATGCGTTTTTTTCTGTATATATTCAAGAAAAGGGCATACACTTTTTTAGCCAACCAAACAGGTGGGCACTGGAAGTCAATACTACAAAAGATATCACTTCGCATCAGTCAGAAGAGCCATCCTCATAAAGCATAAACAACAGAAATACAGGACAGGGCAACGAGAAGAGGGAGCCCTGTGAGACTTATAGTGGAAATGTATATTGCCAACGGCCATTCTGGAGAAGTGTATTGTGTTTACTAAAGCATCTAAAAAATGAGCTACAGAGCATAGGGCACTTGCACTCATGGGCGTATATCTTGGGAAAAACAAAAATCGAGAGGACACAGGCACCCCAATGTTTACCCCCTCTCTGTTTAAAAGATCCTCGACTAGGATATAACTTAAATGTCTCTGGAGGGAAAAAATGGGTAGAGATGTGGTACTTAGGTAGAGTGGAATATTATTCAGCCTGGAAATCAATGAAATATGGCCAGTTGTAACAACTCCGGAGGAGTTACGTATGATCATTCTAAGTGACAGAATTCAAAAAGAAAAAGACACATATCATAAGATATCACTTAAAGGTGGAATCCAAAATGGCTACACATGAAATAAATTACAAAACAAAAACATAGTCAAATATGTAGAAAACACGCATAAGGCTGCTAAACGGGAAAGGTGGGGAGGGGTGAGGCATCATCCAGGAGGTTGAAATTAGCAAAGATACCATTCCAAATACCAAACTGATAATCAACAAGGCCTACACGGTAGCTAAAAGAACTGCACTCAGCACACTCAAGTCACCGGAAAAGAATATATACGACTGGTAAGAATCTGAAAAAGAATTTATTGATGACTCTCTGTACGTGAATCAAGTGGATGTACAGCAGCAAGAAACAGAGCTTTGAAAATCAGCTGTAACCAATATAGTAATAAATTGAAAAAAATAAACGACAGAGAGACAGAGAAAACCTCTTACAACTTTTCCTCAGGGACGGTGATGCAACATGGATTGAACACATCTAGACCCACAGCAGGATGAGACATAAGGCTGGAAACTGTTTGCGCTAAGAGAAATGTGAGGTTGGGTGAGGAAATGCACACCCTTTAAAGTAATACTACCTGGTACCCATTCAATGGGTCCCAAATCTGCAGGTTCAAGGGATCTTCCTACAGCTAAAACATGCATGGAAAACCCAGAGGACTGTACACCATGTGATCGGGAGATGTGTCTAAAATGCACCTCATTTATCCTCTCCTGGTGCTCCTGTTCACCATTCCAGCCATGTTACTTAGAATCTCCCCACTTGGAGAATCAGCACATTTAAACTTCTGTTTCACACATTTTGCAAATTGTGAGGAGGATGAACGGGAAGAGGGGGAACCAATGAGAGAATAGTTGTAGGGGTTTGGACGGGCACATATCACTCTAATTTCCCATTAAGAATAAGAATTAAAGAAAGGCTCAGCCTGCCTCGCCGGAGCCAAAATAGGGCCTGAAGCAATCCTGCGGGTTTGAGGACAGCTCACAAAAGAGCAACTTAAAAAATGGAGCTCAGGGTCACTGCAATTCACAAACCTGCAGAGTTATAAATGAAAACTAATGTCCAAAAATATGTTGAGGTAAGGCAAAGAAGAGGATCTGAATGCAAGACAGAATTGCAAGAAACAGATTTCAAGAGATAGATTGGACTCGTCTTTAACGCACATGAAAAGCGGCAGAATTTCGACAATGATGCAGTTGGCCCAAAAGGGCGTATGCGTTTTTTCCTGATTATATCCAGGAAAAAACGCATACGCACTTTATGGGCAACGAAGCAAGTAAGCAATGCAAATGTGCACAATAAAGAAGTCTCACTTCCCACCGGTCAAAAGGGCCATCCTAAAAAAGTGTAAAATCCAGAAAGGCAGGACAGGCCATGGAGAACAGGGAGCCTTTATACGCTGATGGGCAGTGTGTGAACTGCCGAGAGCCACTCTGGAGAAGTGTATGGTGGTTCCTAAATCATCTAAAAAACAGAGCTACAGAGCATAGGACACTTCCAATCATGGGAGTATATCTAGGGAAGTCTAAAAATCAACAAGACACAAGCACACCACAGTTTAGGGCTACTCTGTTTACAAGAACCTCAACTTCAGTACACCTTAAATATCCCAGGAAAGAGAACAATGGATAAAGAAGATGTGGTACTTATGTACAATGGAATATCTCTTCACCATGAAATCAATGTAATAAGGCTAGTAGAAGGATAAAGAGTGGATTTAGGTCCGATAATACTACTTGAAATAAGTCAAACAGAAAAAGAAACATATCATAAGATATCACTTATAGAGGGAGGGTAAATATGGCTGCACAAGAAATGAATTACAGAACAGAACAGTGTCTCACATTTAGAAAACACACTTATGTCAGCTTAAGGGGAAAGGAGAGGTGGGGTGATGCATAAAACCAGAGTTTGAAATTAGCACAGATAGCGTTCAATAAACCAAATATGTATTAGACAAGATCTACACCTTGCTCAATGAACTGGCCTCAACACACCCTATACACCGCAGAGAAATATATCTGAGTAATAAGAATCTTAAAACCCATGTATTGATATATCTCCATAAGGGAATCAAGTGTGTGCAGAGCGGCACAAACACAGCAGTGAAAGTGAGCTAAACCCCATTATAGAAATAAATTTTAAAAAGAAAACGCTGAAACAATGAAAGAGAGAAAAATTCTTACAAAATTCGCTCTGGGGCTGTGATGCAACCTGGATTGACCACATATAAACCCACAGCTGGATAAGACATAAGGCCGGACACTTGGGGCTGAGAGGATTGGTGAGCTTTGGTGAGCAACTGCCGAAAGTTTAATGCAATACTTCATGCTACTCAGTCCAAGGGTCCCAACACTCCAGGTTGAAGGGAATCTTCCTACAGCTAAACCATGCTTGGGAAACCCAGCGACTGGTATACCATATGATCGGGAAAGGTTTCTAAAACGCACCTCATTTTTCCTCTCCTGGGGCTGCGGATCGACATTCCAGCCGCTTTACTAACAACATCCCCACATGGAGTCAATGCCTTTAAGTTCTGGTATCGCACAGTCTGCAGTTAGTGTGGAGGATGAATGGGAATAGGGGGAACCAGTGAGAAACAAGCTGTAGCGGTTTCAATGGGCACATGTCACTCTAATGCCACATCAGTAAGAAGAATTAACCAAAGGCACAGCAAGGTGCCCCAGAAGAAAAATAGGGCTTCAAGGAATCCTGTGGTTATGGGGCAAGACCACAAAAATAAGAGCTGAAAAGTGGGGCTAAGGGCCACCGCAATTCAAAAACCTGCAGAGTTATAAAGGCCAACTATTTTCAAAAAATATATTGAGGTAAGGCTATGAAGAGACATTGAAAGCAAGGCAGAAGTGCAGGAAACCGATTTCAGGAGGTAGACTGGAATTGCATTGAAAACATATGAAGAGAGTCAGAACCTCGACAATGATGCACTTGGCCAAAAAGGGCGTATGTGTTTTTTCCTGAATATATTCAGGAAAAAACGCATACACACTTTTTGGCCAACCAAGCACGCTTGCAAAGGAAATCTGCACTACAATGAAGTCTCACTTCCCCCCGGTCAAAAGGGCCATCTGAAAAAAGTGTAAAATCCATAAAGGCACGACAGGGCATGGAGAACTGGGAGCCTTCTTATGCTGATGGGCGGGATGGAAATTGCCAACAGCCACTCTGGAGAAGTGTATGGTGTTTCCTGAAACATCTAAAAAACAAAGCAACAGAGCCTAGGGCACTTCCACTTATGGTCCTATAGCTTAGGGAAATTAAAATCAAAAAGACACAGCCACCCCAAAGTTTGGGACGGCTCTGTTTACAAGAACCTCGTTTACGGTACAAGTTCAATATCGCAGAAAGTGAAAAATGGATAAAGAAGTTGTGGTACTTACGTACAATGCAATATCACTCAGCAATGAAATCTATGTCATCAGGCCCTTAGCAGCACAATGAGTGGATTCAGGTATGATGATTCTAACTGAAATAAGTCACACAGAAAAAGAAACATCATAAGATATCAGTAATACACGGAATGTAAACTTGGCTACTCAGGAACTGAATTACAGAACAGAACAGGGTCTCCAATTTAGAAAACCAACTTATGCTTGCTTAAGGGTAAAGGTGAGTTGGGGTGCTGCATAAAACCAGAGATTGAAATGAGCACAGATAAAGTTCCTTAAGCCAAATATGGAATAGACAAGAGCTACTCCTTGCTCAACGAAATGGACTCAACACCCCATATTAAACGCTTAAGAATGTACCTGATTAGTAAGTATCTTAAAACCTATGGATTGCTATGTCTCCATAAGAGAATCAAGCGTGTGTCCAAGGGCATAAACGCAGCAGTGATAGGATTGGAGAGGTTCGGTGAGCAAATGAAGACCCTTTGAAGTCATATTGCATGGTACCCATTCCACGGGTCTCAACTCTCCAGGTTTAAGGTATTCTTCCTTCAGCTGAAACTTGCATGTGGAACCCAGAGTATGATCAACCATGTGAACGGGAGAAGTGTTCAAATATATCTCAGTTTTCCTCCCATGGTACTCGGGTGCAACATTCCAGATGCTTTACTAACACTCTCCCCACTTGGAAAGTCAGCGCCTTTAACCTCCTGTTTGGCCCAATTTGCAATTTCTGCGGAAGATGAACAGGAATACGGAGAACCAATGAGAGACTAGCTGGAGGTGTCTGGACGGGCAAATTTAACTCTCATTTCCCGCCAGGAAGAGGAAATAACCAAAGGCTCAGCGTGCCGTGCCAGAACCAGATTAGGGCCTGAAGCCATCCTGCGGTGTTGCGGCCAGCTCACAAGAAAGCGAGTTGAAGAAAGGAGCTCAGGGGCACTGTAATTCACAAACCTGCAGAGTTATAAATGACAGCTATCGTCCAAAAATATACTGAAGTAAGGCTGCCAAGAGGACTTGAAAGCGGGGCAGAATTGCAGGAAACCGATTTCAGGAGGTAAACTGGAATTGCATTGAAAGCATAGGAAAAGAGGCAGAACGTCCACAATGATGCACTTGGCCAAAAAGGGCGTATGCGTTTTTTCCTGAATATATTCAGGAAAAAACGCATACGCCCTTTTTGGCCAACCAAGCAAGCTTGCAAAGGAAATCTGCACTACAATGAAGTCTCACTTCCCCCCGGTCAAAAGGGCCATCGGAAAAAAGTGTAAAATCCAGAAAGGCAGGACAGGCCATGGAGAACTGGGAGCCTTGTTATGCTGATGGGCGGGATGTAAATTGCCAACAGACACTCAGGAGAAGTGTATGGTGTTTCCTGAAACATCTAAAAAACAAAGCAACAGAGCCTAGGGCACTTCCACTTATGGTCCTATAGCTTAGGGAAATTAAAATCAAAAAGACACAGCCACCCCAAAGTTTGGGACGCCTCTGTTTACAAGAACCTCATTTACAGTACAAGTTCAACATCGCAGAAAGTGAAAAATGGATAAAGAACTTGTGGTACTTACGTACAATGCAGTATCACTCAGCAATGAAATCTATGTCATCAGGCCCGTAGCAGCATAATGAGTGGATTCAGGTACGATGATTCTAACTGAAATAAGTCACACAGAAAAAGAAACATCATAAGATATCACTAATACACGGAATGTAAACTTGGCTACACAGGAACTGAATTCCAAAACAGAACAGGGTCTCAAATTTAGAAAACCAACTTATGCTTGCTTAAGGGTAAAGGTGAGTTGGGGTGCTGCATAAAACCAGAGATTGAAATGAGCACAGATAAAGTTCCTTAAGCCAAATATGGAATAGACAAGAGCTACTCCTTGCTCAACGAAATGGACTCAACACCCCATATTAAACGCCTAAGAATGTACCTGACTAGTAAGTATCTTAAAACCTATGGATTGCTATGTCTCCAAAAGAGAATCAAGCATGTGTACAGGGGCATAAACGCAGCAGTAATAGGATTGGAGAGGTTCGGTGAGCAAATGAAGACCCTTTGAAGTCATATTGCATGGTACCCATTCCACGGGTTTCAACTACCCAGATTAAAGGTATTCTTCCTTCAGCTAAAACATGCATGTGGAACCTAGAGTATGATCAACAATGTGATCGGGAGACGTGTTCAAATATGTCTCAGTTTTCGTATCCTGGTACTCGGGTGCAACATTCCAGACGCTTTACTAACACTCTCCCGACTTGGAGAGTCAGTCCCTTTAACCTCCTGTTTGGCCCAGTTTGCAATTTCTGTGGAAGATGAACAGGAATAGCGAGAACCAATGAGAGACTAGCTGGAGGTGTCTGGACGGGCAAATTTAACTCTCATTTCCCACCAGGAAGAGGAATTAATCAAAGGTTCAGCGTGCCGTGCCGGAACCAGATTAGGGCCTGAAGCCATCCTGCGGTGTTGCGGCCAGGTCACAAGAAAGCGAGTTGAAGAAAGGAGCTCAGGGGCACTGTAATTCACAAACCTTCAGAGTTATAAATGACAGCTATCATCCAAAAATATACTGAAGTAAGGCTGCCAAGAGGACTTGAAAGCGGGGCAGAATTGCAGGAAACCGATTTCAGGAGGTAGACTGGAATTGCATTGAAAGCATAGGAAAAGAGGCAGAACGTCCACAATGATGTACTTGGCCAAAAAGGGCGTATGCGTTTTTTCCTGAATATACTCAGGAAAAAACGCATACGCCCTTTTTGGCCAACCAAGCAAGCTTGCAAAGGAAATCTGCACTACAATGAAGTCTCACTTCCCCCCGGTCAAAAGGGCCATCTGCAAAAAGTGTAAAATCCAGAAAGGCAGGACAGGCCATGGAGAACTGGGAGCCTTGTTATGCTGATGGGCGGGATGTAAATTGCCAACAGACACTCGGGAGAAGTGTATGGTGTTTCCTGAAACATCTAAAAAACAAAGCAACAGAGCCTAGGGCACTTCCACTTATGGTCCTATAGCTTAGGGAAATTAAAATGAAAAAGACACAGCCACCCCAAAGTTTGGGACGCCTCTGTTTACAAGAACCTCGTTTACCGTACAAGTTCAATATCACAGAAAGTGAAAAATGGATAAAGAACTTGTGGTACTTACGTACAATGCAGTATCACTCAGCAGTGAAATCTATGTCATCAGGCCCGTAGCAGCACAATGAGTGGATTCAGGTACGATGATTCTAACTGAAATAAGTCACACAGAAAAAGAAACATCATAAGATATCAGTAATACACGGAATGTAAACTTGGCTACACAGGAACTGAATTACAGAACAGAACAGGGTCTCAAATTTAGAAAACCAACTTATGCTTGTTTAAGGGTAAAGGTGAGTTGGGGTGCTGCATAAAACCAGAGATTGAAATGAGCACAGATAAAGTTCCTTAAGCCAAATATGGAATAGACAAGAGCTACTCCTTGCTCAACGAAATGGACTCAACACCGCATATTAAACGCCTAAGAATGTACCTGACTCTTAAGTATCTTAAAACCTATGGATTGCTATGTCTCCGAAAGAGAATCAAGCATGTGTACAGGGACATAAACGCAGCAGTGATAGGATTGGAGAGGTTCGGTGAGCAAATGAAGACCCTTTGAAGTCATATTGCATGGTACCCATTCCACGGGTTTCAACTACCCAGGTTTAAGGTATTCTTCCTTCAGCTAAAACATGCATGTGGAACCTAGAGTATGATCAACCATGTGATCGGGAGACGTGTTCAAATATGTCTCAGTTTTCGTACCCTGGTACTCGGGTGCAACATTCCAGACGCTTTACTAACACTCTCCCGACTTGGAGAGTCAGTCCCTTTAACCTCCTGTTTGGCCCAGTTTGCAATTTCTGCGGAAGATGAACAGGAATAGCGAGAACCAATGAGAGACTAGCTGGAGGTGTCTGGACGGGCAAATTTAACTCTCATTTCCCACCAGGAAGAGGAAATAACCAAAGGCTCAGCGTGCCGTGCCGGAACCAGATTAGGGCCTGAAGCCATCCTGTGGTGTTGCGGCCAGCTCACAAGAAAAGGAGTTGAAGAAAGGAGCTCAGGGGCACTGTAATTCAAAAACCTGCAGAGTTATAAATGACAGCTATCGTCCAAAAATATACTGAAGTAAGGCTGCCAAGAGGACTTGAAAGCGGGGCAGAATTGCAGGAAACCGATTTCAGGAGGTAGACTGGAATTGCATTGAAAGCATAGGAAAAGAGGCAGAACGTCCACAATGATGCACTTGGCCAAAAAGGGCGTATGCGTTTTTTCCTGAATATATTCAGGAAAAAACGCATACGCCCTTTTTGGCCAACCAAGCAAACTTGCAAAGGAAATCTGCACTACAATGAAGTCTCACTTCCCCCCGGTCAAAAGGGCCATCTGAAAAAAGTGTAAAATCCAGAAAGGCAGGACAGGCCATGGAGAACTGGGAGCCTTGTTATGCTGATGGGCGGGATGTAAATTGCCAACAGCCACTCGGGAGAAGTGTATGGTGTTTCCTGAAACATCTAAGAAACAAAGCAACAGAGCCTAGGGCACTTTCACTTATGGTCCTATAGCTTAGGGAAATTAAAATCAAAAAGACACAGCCACCCCAAAATTTGGGACGCCTCTGTTTACAAGAACCTCGTTTACCGTACAAGTTCTCTATCACAGAAAGTGAAAAATGGATAAAGAACTTGTGGTACTTACGTACAATGCAGTATCACTCAGCAATGAAATCTATGTCATCAGGCCCGTAGCAGCATAATGAGTGGATTCAGGTACGATGATTCTAACTGAAATAAGTCACACAGAAAAAGAAACATCATAAGATATCACTAATACACGGAATATAAACTTGGCTACACAGGAACTGAATTACAGAACAGAACAGGGACTCAAATTTAGAAAACCAACTTATGCTTACTTAAGGGTAAAGGTGAGCTGGGATGCTGCATAAAAGCAGAGATTGAAATGAGCACAGATAAAGTTCCTTAAGCCAAATATGGAATAGACAAGAGCTACTCCTTGCTCAACGAAATGGACTCAACACCGAATATTAAACGCCTAAGAATGTACCTGACTCTTAAGTATCTTAAAACCTGTGGATTGCTATGTTTCCGAAAGAGAATCAAGCATGTGTACAGGGACATAAACGCAGCAGTGATAGGATTGGAGAGGTTCGGTGAGCAAATGAAGACCCTTTGAAGTCATACTGCATGGTACCCATTCCACGGGTTTCAACTCTCCAGGTTTAAGGTATTCTTCCTTCAGCTAAAACATGCATGTGGAACCTAGAGTATGATCAACCATGTGATCGGGAGACGTGTTCAAATATGTCTCAGTTTTCGTACCCTGGTACTCGGGTGCAACATTCCAGACGCTTTACTAACACTCTCCCGACTTGGAGAGTCAGTCCCTTTAACCTCCTGTTTGGCCCAGTTTGCAATTTCTGCGGAAGATGAACAGGAATAGCGAGAACCAATGAGAGACTAGCTGGAGGTGTCTGGACGGGCAAATTTAACTCTCATTTCCCACCAGGAAGAGGAAATAACCAAAGGCTCAGCGTGCCGTGCCGGAACCAGATTAGGGCCTGAAGCCATCCTGCGGTGTTGCGGCCAGCTCACAAGAAAACGAGTTGAAGAAAGGAGCTCAGGGGCACTGTAATTCACAAACCTGCAGAGTTATAAATGACAACTATCGTCCAAAAATATACTGAAGTAAGGCTACCAAGAGGACGTGAAAGCGGAGGAGAATTGCAGGAAACCGATTTCAGGAGGTAGACTGGAATTGCATTGAAAGCATAGGAAAAGAGGCAGAACGTCCACAATGATGCACTTGGCCAAAAAGGGCGTATGCGTTTTTTCCTGAATATATTCAGGAAAAAACGCATACGCCCTTTTTGGCCAACCAAGCAAGCTTGCAAAGGAAATCTGCACTACAATGAAGTCTCACTTCCCCCCGGTCAAAAGGGTCATCTGAAAAAAGTGTAAAATCCAGAAAGGCAGGACAGGCCATGGAGAACTGGGAGCCTTGTTATGCTGATGGGCGGGATGTAAATTGCCAAAAGACACTCGGGAGAAGTGTATGGTGTTTCCTGAAACATCTAAAAAACAAAGCAACAGAGCCTAGGGCACTTCCACTTATGGTCCTATAGCTTAGGGAAATTAAAATCAAAAAGATACAGCCACCCCAATGTTTGGGACGCCTCTGTTTACAAGAACCTCATTTACCGTACAAGTTCAATATCACAGAAAGTGAAAAATGGATAAAGAACTTGTGGTACTTACGTACAATGCAGTATCACTCAGCAGTGAAATCTATGTCATCAGGCCCGTAGCAGCACAATGAGTGGATTCAGGTACGATGATTCTAACTGAAATAAGTCACACAGAAAAAGAAACATCATAAGATATCAGTAATACACGGAATGTAAACTTGGCTACACAGGAACTGAATTACAGAACAGAACAGGGTCTCAAATTTAGAAAACCAACTTATGCTTGTTTAAGGGTAAAGGTGAGTTGGGGTGCTGCATAAAACCAGAGATTGAAATGAGCACAGATAAAGTTCCTTAAGCCAAATATGGAATAGACAAGAGCTACTCCTTGCTCAACGAAATGGACTCAACACCGCATATTAAACGCCTAAGAATGTACCTGACTCTTAAGTATCTTAAAACCTATGGATTGCTATGTCTCCGAAAGAGAATCAAGCATGTGTACAGGGACATAAACGCAGCAGTGATAGGATTGGAGAGGTTCGGTGAGCAAATGAAGACCCTTTGAAGTCATACTGCATGGTACCCATTCCACGGGTTTCAACTACCCAGGTTTAAGGTATTCTTCCTTCAGCTAAAACATGCATGTGGAACCTAGAGTATGATCAACCATGTGATCGGGAGACGTGTTCAAATATGTCTCAGTTTTCGTACCCTGGTACTCGGGTGCAACATTCCAGACGCTTTACTAACACTCTCCCGACTTGGAGAGTCAGTCCCTTTAACCTCCTGTTTGGCCCAGTTTGCAATTTCTGCGGAAGATGAACAGGAATAGCGAGAACCAATGAGAGACTAGCTGGAGGTGTCTGGACGGGCAAATTTAACTCTCATTTCCCACCAGGAAGAGGAATTAACCAAAGGCTCGGCATGCCGTGCCGGAACCAGATTAGGGCCTTAAGCCATCCTGCGGTGTTGCGGCCAGCTCACAAGAAAGCGAGTTGAAGAAAGGAGCTCAGGGGCACTGTAATTCACAAACCTGCAGAGTTATAAATGACAATTATCGTCCAAAAATATACTGAAGTAAGGCTGCCAAGAGGACTTGAAAGCGGGGCAGAATTGCAGGAAACCGATTTCAGGAGGTACACTGGAATTGCATTGAAAGCATAGGAAAAGAGGCAGAACGTCCACAATGATGCACTTGGCCAAAAAGGACGTATGCGTTTTTTCCTGAATATATTCAGGAAAAAACGCATACGCCCTTTTTGGCCAACCAAGCAAACTTGCAAAGGAAATCTGCACTACAATGAAGTCTCACTTCCCCCCGGTCAAAAGGGCCATCTGAAAAAAGTGTAAAATCCAGAAAGGCAGGACAGGCCATGGAGAACTGGGAGCCTTGTTATGCTGATGGGCGGGATGTAAATTGCCAACAGACACTCGGGAGAAGTGTATGGTGTTTCCTGAAACATCTAAAAAACAAAGCAACAGAGCCTAGGGCACTTCCACTTATGGCCCTATAGCTTAGGGAAATTAAAATCAAAACGACACAGCCACCCCAAAGTTTGGGACGCCTCTGTTTACAAGAACCTCGTTTACCGTACAAGTTCAATATCACAGAAAGTGAAAAATGGATAAAGAACTTGTGGTACTTACGTACAATGCAGTATCACTCAGCAGTGAAATCTATGTCATCAGGCCGTAGCAGCACAATGAGTGGATTCAGGTACGATGATTCTAACTGAAATAAGTCACACAGAAAAAGAAACATCATAAGATATCAGTAATACACTGAATGTAAACTTGGCTACACAGGAACTGAATTACAGAACAGAACAGGGTCTCAAATTTAGAAAACCAACTTATGCTTGTTTAAGGGTAAAGGTGAGTTGGGGTGCTGCATAAAACCAGAGATTGAAATGAGCACAGATAAAGTTCCTTAAGCCAAATATGGAATAGACAAGAGCTACTCCTTGCTCAACGAAATGGACTCAACACCCCATATTAAACGCCTAAGAATGTACCTTACTAGTAAGTATCTTAAAACCTATGGTTTGCTATGTCTCCAAAAGAGAATCAAGGGTGTGTACAGGGGCATGAACGCAGCAGTGATAGGATTGGAGAGGTTTGGTGAGCAAATGAAGACCCTTTGAAGTCATATTGCATGGTACCCATTCCACGGGTTTCAACTACCCACGTTTAAGGTATTCTTCCTTCAGCTAAAACATGCATGTGGAACCCAGAGTATGATCAACCGTGTGATCGGGAGACCTGTTCAAATATGTCTCAGTTTTCGTACCCTGGTACACGGGTGCAACATTCCAGACGCTTTACTAACACTCTCCCGACTTGGAGAGTCAGTCCCTTTAACCTCCTGTTTGGCCCAGTTTGCAATTTCTGCAGAAGATGAACAGGAATAGCAAGAACCAATGAGAGACTAGCTGGAGGTCTCTGGACGGGCAAATTTAACTCTCATTTCCCACCAGGAAGAGGAATTAACCAAAGGCTCGGCGTGCCGTGCCGGAACCAGATTAGGGCCTGAAGCCATCCTGCGGTGTTGCGGCCAGCTCACAAGAAAGCGAGTTGAAGAAAGGAGCTCAGGGGCACTGTAATTCACAAACCTGCAGAGTTATAAATGACAACTATCGTCCAAAAATATACTGAAGTAAGGCTGCCAAGAGGACTTGAAAGCGGGGCAGAATTGCAGGAAACCGATTTCAGGAGGTACACTGGAATTGCATTGAAAGCATAGGAAAAGAGGCAGAACGTCCACAATGATGCACTTGGCCAAAAAGGACGTATGCGTTTTTTCCTGAATATATTCAGGAAAAAACGCATACGCCCTTTTTGGCCAACCAAGCAAGCTTGCAAAGGAAATCTGCACTACAATGAAGTCTCACTTCCCCCCGGTCAAAAGGGCCATCTGAAAATAGTGTAAAATCCAGAAAGGCAGGACAGGCCATGGAGAACTGGGAGCCTTGTTATGCTGATGGGCGGGATGTAAATTGCCAACAGACACTCGGGAGAAGTGTATGGTGTTTCCTGAAACATCTAAAAAACAAAGCAACAGAGCCTAGGGCACTTCCACTTATGGCCCTATAGCTTAGGGAAATTAAAATCAAAACGACAAAGCCACCCCAAAGTTTGGGACGCCTCTGTTTACAAGAACCTCGTTTACCGTACAAGTTCAATATCACAGAAAGTGAAAAATGGATAAAGAACTTGTGGTACTTACGTACAATGCAGTATCACTCAGCAGTGAAATCTATGTCATCAGGCCCGTAGCAGCACAATGAGTGGATTCAGGTACGATGATTCTAACTGAAATAAGTCACACAGAAAAAGAAACATCATAAGATATCAGTAATACACGGAATGTAAACTTGGCTACACAGGAACTGAATTACAGAACAGAACAGGGACTCAAATTTAGAAAACCAACTTATGCTTGCTTAAGGGTAAAGGTGAGTTGGGATGCTGCATAAAAGCAGAGATTGAAATGAGCACAGATAAAGTTCCTTAAGCCAAATATGGAATAGACAAGAGCTACTCCTTGCTCAACGAAATGGATTCAACACCGCATATTAAACGCCTAAGAATGTACCTGACTCTTAAGTATCTTAAAACCTATGGATTGCTATGTCTCCGAAAGAGAATCAAGCATGTGTACAGGGACATAAACGCAGCAGTGATAGGATTGGAGAGGTTCGGTGAGCAAATGAAGACCCTTTGAAGTCATACTGCATGGTACCCATTCCACGGGTTTCAACTACCCAGGTTTAAGGTATTCTTCCTTCAGCTAAAACATGCATGTGGAACCTAGAGTATGATCAACCATGTGATCGGGAGACGTGTTCAAATATGTCTCAGTTTTCGTACCCTGGTACTCGGGTGCAACATTCCAGACGCTTTACTAACACTCTCCCGACTTGGAGAGTCAGTCCCTTTAACCTCCTGTTTGGCCCAGTTTGCAATTTCTGCGGAAGATGAACAGGAATAGCGAGAACCAATGAGAGACTAGCTGGAGGTGTCTGGACGGGCAAATTTAACTCTCATTTCCCACCAGGAAGAGGAAATAACCAAAGGCTCAGCGTGCCGTGCCGGAACCAGATTAGGGCCTGAAGCCATCCTGCGGTGTTGCGGCCAGCTCACAAGAAAACGAGTTGAAGAAAGGAGCTCAGGGGCACTGTAATTCAAAAACCTGCAGAGTTATAAATGACAACTATCGTCCAAAAATATACTGAAGTAAGGCTACCAAGAGGACTTGAAAGCGGAGCAGAATTGCAGGAAACCGATTTCAGGAGGTAGACTGGAATTGCATTGAAAGCATAGGAAAAGAGGCAGAACGTCCACAATGATGCACTTGGCCAAAAAGGGCGTATGCGTTTTTTCCTGAATATATTCAGGAAAAAACGCATACGCCCTTTTTGGCCAACCAAGCAAGCTTGCAAAGGAAATCTGCACTACAATGAAGTCTCACTTCCCCCCAGTCAAAAGGGTCATTTGAAAAAAGTGTAAAATCCAGAAAGGCAGGACAGGCCATGGAGAACTGGGAGCCTTGTTATGCTGATGGGCGGGATGTAAATTGCCAACAGACACTCGGGAGAAGTGTATGGTGTTTCCTGAAACATCTAAAAAACAAAGCAACAGAGCCTAGGGCACTTCCACTTATGGTCCTATAGCTTAGGGAAATTAAAATCAAAAAGATACAGCCACCCCAATGTTTGGGACGCCTCTGTTTACAAGAACCTCATTTACCGTACAAGTTCAATATCACAGAAAGTGAAAAATGGATAAAGAACTTGTGGTACTTACGTACAATGCAGTATCACTCAGCAGTGAAATCTATGTCATCAGGCCCGTAGCAGCACAATGAGT
Source organism: Globicephala melas (assembly GCF_963455315.2). Taxonomy (NCBI): domain Eukaryota; kingdom Metazoa; phylum Chordata; class Mammalia; order Artiodactyla; family Delphinidae; genus Globicephala; species Globicephala melas. Next base: position 59,967 of record NW_027207739.1, read on the forward strand.
GGATTCAGGTACGATGATTCTAACTGAAATAAGTCACACAGAAAAAGAAACATCATAAGATATCAGTAATACACGGAATGTAAACTTGGCTACACAGGAACTGAATTACAGAACAGAACAGGGTCTCAAATTTAGAAAACCAACTTATGCTTGTTTAAGGGTAAAGGTGAGTTGGGGTGCTGCATAAAACCAGAGATTGAAATGAGCACAGATAAAGTTCCTTAAGCCAAATATGGAATAGACAAGAGCTACTCCTTGCTCAACGAAATGGACTCAACACCGCATATTAAACGCCTAAGAATGTACCTGACTCTTAAGTATCTTAAAACCTATGGATTGCTATGTCTCCGAAAGAGAATCAAGCATGTGTACAGGGACATAAACGCAGCGGTGATAGGATTGGAGAGGTTCGGTGAGCAAATGAAGACCCTTTGAAGTCATATTGCATGGTACCCATTCCACGGGTTTCAAATACCCAGGTTTAAGGTATTCTTCCTTCAGCTAAAACATGCATGTGGAACCTAGAGTATGATCAACCATGTGATCGGGAGACGTGTTCAAATATGTCTCAGTTTTCGTACCCTGGTACTCGGGTGCAACATTCCAGACGCTTTACTAACACTCTCCCGACTTGGAGAGTCAGTCCCTTTAACCTCCTGTTTGGCCCAGTTTGCAATTTCTGCGGAAGATGAACAGGAATAGCGAGAACCAATGAGAGACTAGCTGGAGGTGTCTGGACGGGCAAATTTAACTCTCATTTCCCACCAGGAAGAGGAAATAACCAAAGGCTCAGCGTGCCGTGCCGGAACAAGATTAGGGCCTGAAGCCATCCTGCGGTGTTGCGGCCAGCTCACAAGAAAACGAGTTGAGGAAAGGGGCTCAGGGGCACTGTAATTCACAAACCTGCAGAGTTATAAATGACAGCTATCGTCCAAAAATATACTGAAGTAAGGCTGCCAAGAGGACTTGAAAGCGGGGCAGAATTGCAGGAAACCGATTTCAGGAGGTAGACTGGAATTGCATTGAAAGCATAGGAAAAGAGGCAGAACGTCCACAATGATGCACTTGGCCAAAAAGGGCGTATGCGTTTTTTCCTGAATATATTCAGGAAAAAACGCATACGCCCTTTTTGGCCAACCAAGCAAGCTTGCAAAGGAAATCTGCACTACAATGAAGTCTCACTTCCCCCCGGTCAAAAGGGCCATCTGAAAAAAGTGTAAAATCCAGAAAGGCAGGACAGGCCATGGAGAACTGGGAGCCTTGTTATGCTGATGGGCGGGATGTAAATTGCCAACAGACACTTGGGAGAAGTGTATGGTGTTTCCTGAAACATCTAAAAAACAAAGCAACAGAGCCTAGGGCACTTCCACTTATGGTCCTATAGCTTAGGGAAATTAAAACCAAAAAGATACAGCCACCCCAATGTTTGGGACGCCTCTGTTTACAAGAACCTCGTTTACCATACAAGTTCAATATCACAGAAAGTGAAAAATGGATAAAGAACTTGTGGTACTTATGTACAATGCAGTATCACTCAGCAGTGAAATCTATGTCATCAGGCCCGTAGCAGCACAATGAGTGGATTCAGGTACGATGATTCTAACTGAAATAAGTCACACAGAAAAAGAAACATCATAAGATATCAGTAATACACGGAATGTAAACTTGCCTACACAGGAACTGAATTACAGAACAGAACAGGGTCTCAAATTTAGAAAACCAACTTATGCTTGTTTAAGGGTAAAGGTGAGTTGGGGTGCTGCATAAAACCAGAGATTGAAATGAGCACAGATAAAGTTCCTTAAGCCAAATATGGTATAGACAAGAGCTACTCCTTGCTCAACGAAATGGACTCAACACCGCATATTAAACGCCTAAGAATGTACCTGACTCTTAAGTATCTTAAAACCTATGGATTGCTATGTCTCCGAAAGAGAATCAAGCATGTGTACAGGGACATAAACGCAGCAGTGATAGGATTGGAGAGGTTCGGTGAGCAAATGAAGACCCTTTGAAGTCATATTTTATGGTACCCATTCCACGGGTCTCAACTCTCCAGGTTTAAGGTATTCTTCCTTCAGCTAAAACATGCATGTGGAACCCAGAGTATGATCAATCGTGTGAACGGGAGACGTGTTCAAATATGTCTCAGTTTTCGTACCCTGGTACTCGGGTGCAACATTCCAGACGCTTTACTAACACTCTCCCGACTTGGAGAGTCAGTCCCTTTAACCTCCTGTTTGGCCCAGTTTGCAATTTCTGCGGAAGATGAACAGGAATAGCGAGAACCAATGAGAGACTAGCTGGAGGTGTCTGGACGGGCAAATTTAACTCTCATTTCCCACCAGGAAGAGGAAATAACCAAAGGCTCAGCGTGCCGTGCCGGAACCAGATTAGGGCCTGAAGCCATCCTGCGGTGTTGCGGCCAGCTCACAAGAAAGAAAGTTGAAGAAAGGAGCTCAGGGGCACTGTAATTCACAAACCTGCAGAGTTATAAATGACAGCTATCGTCCAAAAATATACTGAAGTAAGGCTGCCAAGAGGACTTGAAAGCGGGGCAGAATTGCAGGAAACCGATTTCAGGAGGTAGACTGGAATTGCATTGAAAGCATAGGAAAAGAGGCAGAACATCCACAATGATGCACTTGGCCAAAAAGGGCGTATGCGTTTTTTCCTGAATATATTCAGGAAAAAACGCATACGCACTTTTTGGCCAACCAAGCAAACTTGCAAAGGAAATCTGCACTACAATGAAGTCTCACTTCCCCCCGGTCAAAAGGGCCATCTGAAAAAGGTGTAAAATCCAGAAAGGCGGGACAGGCCATGGAGAACTGGGAGCCTTGTTATGCTGATGGGCGGGATGTAAATTGCCAACAGACACTTGGGAGAAGTGTATGGTGTTTCCAGAAACATCTAAGAAACAAAGCAACAGAGCCTAGGGCACTTTCACTTATGGTCCTATAGCTTAGGGAAATTAAAATCAAAAAGACACAGCCATCCCAATGTTTGGGACGCCTCTGTTTACAAGAACCTCGTTTACCGTACAAGTTCAATATCACAGAAAGTGAAAAATGGATAAAGAACTTGTGGTACTTACGTACAATGCAGTACCACTCAGCAATGAAATCTATGTCATCAGGCCCGTAGCAGCATAATGAGTGGATTCAGGTATGATGATTCTAACTGAAATAAGTCACACAGAAAAAGAAACATCATAAGATATCACTAATACACGGAATGTAAACTTGGCTACACAGGAACTGAATTCCAAATCACAACAGGGTCTCAAATTTAGAAAACCAACTTATGCTTGCTTAAGGGGAAAGGTGAGTTGGGGTGCTGCATAAAACCAGAGATTGAAATGAGCACAGATAAAGTTCCTTAAGCCAAATATGGAATAGACAAGAGCTACTCCTTGCTCAACGAAATGGACTCAACACCCCATATTAAACGCCTAGGAATGTACCTTACTAGTAAGTATCTTAAAACCTATGGATTGCTATGTCTCCAAAAGAGAATCAAGCGTGTGTACAGGGGCATAAACGCAGCAGTGATAGGATTGGAGAGGTTCGGTGAGCAAATGAAGACCCTTTGAAGTCATACTGCATGGTACCCATTCCACGGGTTTCAACTCTCCAGGTTTAAGGTATTCTTCCTTCAGCTAAAACATGCATGTGGAACCTAGAGTATGATCAACCATGTGATCGGGAGACGTGTTCAAATATGTCTCAGTTTTCGTACCCTGGTACTCGGGTGCAACATTCCAGACGCTTTACTAACACTCTCCCGACTTGGAGAGTCAGTCCCTTTAACCTCCTGTTTGGCCCAGTTTGCAATTTCTGCGGAAGATGAACAGGAATAGCGAGAACCAATGAGAGACTAGCTGGAGGTGTCTGGACGGGCAAATTTAACTCTCATTTCCCACCAGGAAGAGGAAATAACCAAAGGCTCAGCGTGCCGTGCCGGAACCAGATTAGGGCCTGAAGCCATCCTGCGGTGTTGCGGCCAGCTCACAAGAAAACGAGTTGAAGAAAGGAGCTCAGGGGCACTGTAATTCACAAACCTGCAGAGTTATAAATGACAACTATCGTCCAAAAATATACTGAAGTAAGGCTACCAAGAGGACTTGAAAGCGGAGCAGAATTGCAGGAAACCGATTTCAGGAGGTAGACTGGAATTGCATTGAAAGCATAGGAAAAGAGGCAGAACGTCCACAATGATGCACTTGGCCAAAAAGGGCGTATGCGTTTTTTCCTGAATATATTCAGGAAAAAACGCATACGCACTTTTTGGCCAACCAAGCAAGCTTGCAAAGGAAATCTGCACTACAATGAAGTCTCACTTCCCCCCGGTCAAAAGGGTCATCTGAAAAAAGTGTAAAATCCAGAAAGGCAGGACAGGCCATGGAGAACTGGGAGCCTTGTTATGCTGATGGGCGGGATGTAAATTGCCAAAAGACACTCGGGAGAAGTGTATGGTGTTTCCTGAAACATCTAAAAAACAAAGCAACAGAGCCTAGGGCACTTCCACTTGTGGTCCTATAGCTTAGGGAAATTAAAATCAAAAAGATACAGCCACCCCAATGTTTGGGACGCCTCTGTTTACAAGAACCTCATTTACCGTACAAGTTCAATATCACAGAAAGTGAAAAATGGATAAAGAACTTGTGGTACTTACGTACAATGCAGTATCACTCAGCAGTGAAATCTATGTCATCAGGCCCGTAGCAGCACAATGAGTGGATTCAGGTATGATGATTCTAACTGAAATAAGTCACACAGAAAAAGAAACATCATAAGATATCAGTAATACACGGAATGTAAACTTGGCTACACAGGAACTGAGTTACAGAACAGAACAGGGTCTCAAATTTAGAAAACCAACTTATGCTTGTTTAAGGGTAAAGGTGAGTTGGGGTGCTGCATAAAACCAGAGATTGAAATGAGCACAGATAAAGTTCCTTAAGCCAAATATGGAATAGACAAGAGCTACTCCTTGCTCAACGAAATGGACTCAACACCGCATATTAAACGCCTAAGAATGTACCTGACTCTTAAGTATCTTAAAACCTATGGATTGCTATGTCTCCGAAAGAGAATCAAGCATGTGTACAGGGACATAAACGCAGCAGTGATAGGATTGGAGAGGTTCGGTGAGCAAATGAAGACCCTTTGAAGTCATATTACATGGTACCCATTACACGGGTCTCAACTCTCCAGGTTTAAGGTATTCTTCTTTCAGCTAAAATATGCATGTGGAACCCAGAGTATGATCAACAGTGTGAACGGGAGACGTGTTCAAATATGTCTCAGTTTTCCTCCCCTGGTACTCGGGTGCAACATTCCAGACGCTTTACTAACACTCTCCCCACTTGGAGAGTCAGCGCCTTTAACCTCCTGTTTGGCCCAGTTTGCAATTTCTGCGGAAGATGAACAGGAATAGCGAAAACCAATGAGAGACTAGGTGGAGGTGTCTGGACGGGCAAATTTAACTCTCATTTCCCACCAGGAAGAGGAAATAACCAAAGGCTCAGCGTGCCATGCCGGAACCAGATTAGGGCCTGAAGCCATCCTGCGGTGTTGCGGCCAGCTCACAAGAAAGCGAGTTGAAGAAAGGAGCTCAGGGGCACTGTAATTCACAAACCTGCAGAGTTATAAATGACAGCTATCGTCCAAAAATATACTGAAGTAAGGCTGCCAAGAGGACTTGAAAGCAGGGCAGAATTACAGGAAACCGATTTCAGGAGGTAGACTGGAATTGCATTGAAAGCATAGGAAAAGAGGCAGAACGTCCACAATGATGCACTTGGCCAAAAAGGGCGTATGCGTTTTTTCCTGAATATATTCAGGAAAAAACGCATACGCCCTTTTTGGCCAACCAAGCAAACTTGCAAAGGAAATCTGCACTACAATGAAGTCTCACTTCCCCCTGGTCAAAAGGGCCATCTGAAAAAAGTGTAAAATCCAGAAAGGCAGGACAGGCCATGGAGAACTGGGAGCCTTGTTATGCTGATGGGCGGGATGTAAATTGCCAACAGACACTGGGGAGAAGTGTATGGTGTTTCCTGAAACATCTAAAAAACAAAGTAACAGAGCCTAGGGCACTTCCACTTATGGCCCTATAGCTTAGGGAAATTAAAATCAAAATGACACAGCCACCCCAAAGTTTGGGACGCCTCTGTTTACAAGAACCTCGTTTACCGTACAAGTTCAATATCACAGAAAGTGAAAAATGGATAAAGAACTTGTGGTACTTACGTACAATGCAGTATCACTCAGCAGTGAAATCTATGTCATCAGGCCCGTAGCAGCACAATGAGTGGATTCAGGTACGATGATTATAACTGAAATAAGTCACACAGAAAAAGAAACATCATAAGATATCAGTAACACACGGAATGTAAACTTGGCTACACAGGAACTGAATTACAGAACAGAACAGGGACTCAAATTTAGAAAACCAACTTATGCTTGCTTAAGGGTAAAGGTGAGTTGGGATGCTGCATAAAAGCAGAGATTGAAATGAGCACAGATAAAGTTCCTTAAGCCAAATATGGAATAGACAAGAGCTACTCCTTGCTCAACGAAATGGACTCAACACCCCATATTAAACGCTTAAGAATGTACCTGATTAGTAAGTATCTTAAAACCTATGGATTGCTATGTCTCCATAAGAGAATCAAGCGTGTGTCCAAGGGCATAAACGCAGCAGTGATAGGATTGGAGAGTTTCGGTGAGCAAATGAAGACCCTTTGAAGTCATATTGCATGGTACCCATTCCACGGGTCTCAACTCTCCAGGTTTAAGGTATTCTTCCTTCAGCTGAAACTTGCATGTGGAACCCAGAGTATGATCAACCATGTGAACGGGAGAAGTGTTCAAATATATCTCAGTTTTCCTCCCATGGTACTCGGGTGCAACATTCCAGATGCTTTACTAACACTCTCCCCACTTGGAAAGTCAGCGCCTTTAACCTCCTGTTTGGCCCAATTTGCAATTTCTGCGGAAGATGAACAGGAATACGGAGAACCAATGAGAGACTAGCTGGAGGTGTCTGGACGGGCAAATTTAACTCTCATTTCCCGCCAGGAAGAGGAAATAACCAAAGGCTCAGCGTGCCGTGCCAGAACCAGATTAGGGCCTGAAGCCATCCTGCGGTGTTGCGGCCAGCTCACAAGAAAGCGAGTTGAAGAAAGGAGCTCAGGGGCACTGTAATTCACAAACCTGCAGAGTTATAAATGACAGCTATCGTCCAAAAATATACTGAAGTAAGGCTGCCAAGAGGACTTGAAAGCGGGGCAGAATTGCAGGAAACCGATTTCAGGAGGTAAACTGGAATTGCATTGAAAGCATAGGAAAAGAGGCAGAACGTCCACAATGATGCACTTGGCCAAAAAGGGCGTATGCGTTTTTTCCTGAATATATTCAGGAAAAAACGCATACGCCCTTTTTGGCCAACCAAGCAAGCTTGCAAAGGAAATCTGCACTACAATGAAGTCTCACTTCCCCCCGGTCAAAAGGGCCATCGGAAAAAAGTGTAAAATCCAGAAAGGCAGGACAGGCCATGGAGAACTGGGAGCCTTGTTATGCTGATGGGCGGGATGTAAATTGCCAACAGACACTCAGGAGAAGTGTATGGTGTTTCCTGAAACATCTAAAAAACAAAGCAACAGAGCCTAGGGCACTTCCACTTATGGTCCTATAGCTTAGGGAAATTAAAATCAAAAAGACACAGCCACCCCAAAGTTTGGGACGCCTCTGTTTACAAGAACCTCATTTACAGTACAAGTTCAACATCGCAGAAAGTGAAAAATGGATAAAGAACTTGTGGTACTTACGTACAATGCAGTATCACTCAGCAATGAAATCTATGTCATCAGGCCCGTAGCAGCATAATGAGTGGATTCAGGTACGATGATTCTAACTGAAATAAGTCACACAGAAAAAGAAACATCATAAGATATCACTAATACACGGAATGTAAACTTGGCTACACAGGAACTGAATTCCAAAACAGAACAGGGTCTCAAATTTAGAAAACCAACTTATGCTTGCTTAAGGGTAAAGGTGAGTTGGGGTGCTGCATAAAACCAGAGATTGAAATGAGCACAGATAAAGTTCCTTAAGCCAAATATGGAATAGACAAGAGCTACTCCTTGCTCAACGAAATGGACTCAACACCCCATATTAAACGCCTAAGAATGTACCTGACTAGTAAGTATCTTAAAACCTATGGATTGCTATGTCTCCAAAAGAGAATCAAGCATGTGTACAGGGGCATAAACGCAGCAGTAATAGGATTGGAGAGGTTCGGTGAGCAAATGAAGACCCTTTGAAGTCATATTGCATGGTACCCATTCCACGGGTTTCAACTACCCAGATTAAAGGTATTCTTCCTTCAGCTAAAACATGCATGTGGAACCTAGAGTATGATCAACAATGTGATCGGGAGACGTGTTCAAATATGTCTCAGTTTTCGTATCCTGGTACTCGGGTGCAACATTCCAGACGCTTTACTAACACTCTCCCGACTTGGAGAGTCAGTCCCTTTAACCTCCTGTTTGGCCCAGTTTGCAATTTCTGTGGAAGATGAACAGGAATAGCGAGAACCAATGAGAGACTAGCTGGAGGTGTCTGGACGGGCAAATTTAACTCTCATTTCCCACCAGGAAGAGGAATTAATCAAAGGTTCAGCGTGCCGTGCCGGAACCAGATTAGGGCCTGAAGCCATCCTGCGGTGTTGCGGCCAGGTCACAAGAAAGCGAGTTGAAGAAAGGAGCTCAGGGGCACTGTAATTCACAAACCTTCAGAGTTATAAATGACAGCTATCATCCAAAAATATACTGAAGTAAGGCTGCCAAGAGGACTTGAAAGCGGGGCAGAATTGCAGGAAACCGATTTCAGGAGGTAGACTGGAATTGCATTGAAAGCATAGGAAAAGAGGCAGAACGTCCACAATGATGTACTTGGCCAAAAAGGGCGTATGCGTTTTTTCCTGAATATACTCAGGAAAAAACGCATACGCCCTTTTTGGCCAACCAAGCAAGCTTGCAAAGGAAATCTGCACTACAATGAAGTCTCACTTCCCCCCGGTCAAAAGGGCCATCTGCAAAAAGTGTAAAATCCAGAAAGGCAGGACAGGCCATGGAGAACTGGGAGCCTTGTTATGCTGATGGGCGGGATGTAAATTGCCAACAGACACTCGGGAGAAGTGTATGGTGGTTCCTGAAACATCTAAAAAACAAAGCAACAGAGCCTAGGGCACTTCCACTTATGGTCCTATAGCTTAGGGAAATTAAAATGAAAAAGACACAGCCACCCCAAAGTTTGGGACGCCTCTGTTTACAAGAACCTCGTTTACCGTACAAGTTCAATATCACAGAAAGTGAAAAATGGATAAAGAACTTGTGGTACTTACGTACAATGCAGTATCACTCAGCAGTGAAATCTATGTCATCAGGCCCGTAGCAGCACAATGAGTGGATTCAGGTACAATGATTCTAACTGAAATAAGTCACACAGAAAAAGAAACATCATAAGATATCAGTAATACACGGAATGTAAACTTGGCTACACAGGAACTGAATTACAGAACAGAACAGGGTCTCAAATTTAGAAAACCAACTTATGCTTGTTTAAGGGTAAAGGTGAGTTGGGGTGCTGCATAAAACCAGAGATTGAAATGAGCACAGATAAAGTTCCTTAAGCCAAATATGGAATAGACAAGAGCTACTCCTTGCTCAACGAAATGGACTCAACACCGCATATTAAACGCCTAAGAATGTACCTGACTGTTAAGTATCTTAAAACCTATGGATTGCTATGTCTCCGAAAGAGAATCAAGCATGTGTACAGGGACATAAACGCAGCAGTGATAGGATTGGAGAGGTTCGGTGAGCAAATGAAGACCCTTTGAAGTCATATTGCATGGTACCCATTCCACGGGTTTCAACTACCCAGGTTTAAGGTATTCTTCCTTCAGCTAAAACATGCATGTGGAACCTAGAGTATGATCAACCATGTGATCGGGAGACGTGTTCAAATATGTCTCAGTTTTCGTACCCTGGTACTCGGGTGCAACATTCCAGACGCTTTACTAACACTCTCCCGACTTGGAGAGTCAGTCCCTTTAACCTCCTGTTTGGCCCAGTTTGCAATTTCTGCGGAAGATGAACAGGAATAGCGAGAACCAATGAGAGACTAGCTGGAGGTGTCTGGACGGGCAAATTTAACTCTCATTTCCCACCAGGAAGAGGAAATAACCAAAGGCTCAGCGTGCCGTGCCGGAACCAGATTAGGGCCTGAAGCCATCCTGTGGTGTTGCGGCCAGCTCACAAGAAAAGGAGTTGAAGAAAGGAGCTCAGGGGCACTGTAATTCAAAAACCTGCAGAGTTATAAATGACAGCTATCGTCCAAAAATATACTGAAGTAAGGCTACCAAGAGGACGTGAAAGCGGAGGAGAATTGCAGGAAACCGATTTCAGGAGGTAGACTGGAATTGCATTGAAAGCATAGGAAAAGAGGCAGAACGTCCACAATGATGCACTTGGCCAAAAAGGGCGTATGCGTTTTTTCCTGAATATATTCAGGAAAAAACGCATACGCCCTTTTTGGCCAACCAAGCAAGCTTGCAAAGGAAATCTGCACTACAATGAAGTCTCACTTCCCCCCGGTCAAAAGGGTCATCTGAAAAAAGTGTAAAATCCAGAAAGGCAGGACAGGCCATGGAGAACTGGGAGCCTTGTTATGCTGATGGGCGGGATGTAAATTGCCAAAAGACACTCGGGAGAAGTGTATGGTGTTTCCTGAAACATCTAAAAAACAAAGCAACAGAGCCTAGGGCACTTCCACTTATGGTCCTATAGCTTAGGGAAATTAAAATCAAAAAGATACAGCCACCCCAATGTTTGGGACGCCTCTGTTTACAAGAACCTCATTTACCGTACAAGTTCAATATCACAGAAAGTGAAAAATGGATAAAGAACTTGTGGTACTTACGTACAATGCAGTATCACTCAGCAGTGAAATCTATGTCATCAGGCCCGTAGCAGCACAATGAGTGGATTCAGGTACGATGATTCTAACTGAAATAAGTCACACAGAAAAAGAAACATCATAAGATATCAGTAATACACGGAATGTAAACTTGGCTACACAGGAACTGAATTACAGAACAGAACAGGGTCTCAAATTTAGAAAACCAACTTATGCTTGTTTAAGGGTAAAGGTGAGTTGGGGTGCTGCATAAAACCAGAGATTGAAATGAGCACAGATAAAGTTCCTTAAGCCAAATATGGAATAGACAAGAGCTACTCCTTGCTCAACGAAATGGACTCAACACCGCATATTAAACGCCTAAGAATGTACCTGACTCTTAAGTATCTTAAAACCTATGGATTGCTATGTCTCCGAAAGAGAATCAAGCATGTGTACAGGGACATAAACGCAGCAGTGATAGGATTGGAGAGGTTCGGTGAGCAAATGAAGACCCTTTGAAGTCATACTGCATGGTACCCATTCCACGGGTTTCAACTACCCAGGTTTAAGGTATTCTTCCTTCAGCTAAAACATGCATGTGGAACCTAGAGTATGATCAACCATGTGATCGGGAGACGTGTTCAAATATGTCTCAGTTTTCGTACCCTGGTACTCGGGTGCAACATTCCAGACGCTTTACTAACACTCTCCCGACTTGGAGAGTCAGTCCCTTTAACCTCCTGTTTGGCCCAGTTTGCAATTTCTGCGGAAGATGAACAGGAATAGCGAGAACCAATGAGAGACTAGCTGGAGGTGTCTGGACGGGCAAATTTAACTCTCATTTCCCACCAGGAAGAGGAATTAACCAAAGGCTCGGCATGCCGTGCCGGAACCAGATTAGGGCCTTAAGCCATCCTGCGGTGTTGCGGCCAGCTCACAAGAAAGCGAGTTGAAGAAAGGAGCTCAGGGGCACTGTAATTCACAAACCTGCAGAGTTATAAATGACAATTATCGTCCAAAAATATACTGAAGTAAGGCTGCCAAGAGGACTTGAAAGCGGGGCAGAATTGCAGGAAACCGATTTCAGGAGGTACACTGGAATTGCATTGAAAGCATAGGAAAAGAGGCAGAACGTCCACAATGATGCACTTGGCCAAAAAGGACGTATGCGTTTTTTCCTGAATATATTCAGGAAAAAACGCATACGCCCTTTTTGGCCAACCAAGCAAACTTGCAAAGGAAATCTGCACTACAATGAAGTCTCACTTCCCCCCGGTCAAAAGGGCCATCTGAAAAAAGTGTAAAATCCAGAAAGGCAGGACAGGCCATGGAGAACTGGGAGCCTTGTTATGCTGATGGGCGGGATGTAAATTGCCAACAGACACTCGGGAGAAGTGTATGGTGTTTCCTGAAACATCTAAAAAACAAAGCAACAGAGCCTAGGGCACTTCCACTTATGGCCCTATAGCTTAGGGAAATTAAAATCAAAACGACACAGCCACCCCAAAGTTTGGGACGCCTCTGTTTACAAGAACCTCGTTTACCGTACAAGTTCAATATCACAGAAAGTGAAAAATGGATAAAGAACTTGTGGTACTTACGTACAATGCAGTATCACTCAGCAGTGAAATCTATGTCATCAGGCCCGTAGCAGCACAATGAGTGGATTCAGGTACGATGATTCTAACTGAAATAAGTCACACAGAAAAAGAAACATCATAAGATATCAGTAATACACTGAATGTAAACTTGGCTACACAGGAACTGAATTACAGAACAGAACAGGGTCTCAAATTTAGAAAACCAACTTATGCTTGTTTAAGGGTAAAGGTGAGTTGGGGTGCTGCATAAAACCAGAGATTGAAATGAGCACAGATAAAGTTCCTTAAGCCAAATATGGAATAGACAAGAGCTACTCCTTGCTCAACGAAATGGACTCAACACCCCATATTAAACGCCTAAGAATGTACCTTACTAGTAAGTATCTTAAAACCTATGGTTTGCTATGTCTCCAAAAGAGAATCAAGGGTGTGTACAGGGGCATGAACGCAGCAGTGATAGGATTGGAGAGGTTTGGTGAGCAAATGAAGACCCTTTGAAGTCATATTGCATGGTACCCATTCCACGGGTTTCAACTACCCACGTTTAAGGTATTCTTCCTTCAGCTAAAACATGCATGTGGAACCCAGAATATGATCAACCGTGTGATCGGGAGACCTGTTCAAATATGTCTCAGTTTTCGTACCCTGGTACACGGGTGCAACATTCCAGACGCTTTACTAACACTCTCCCGACTTGGAGAGTCAGTCCCTTTAACCTCCTGTTTGGCCCAGTTTGCAATTTCTGCAGAAGATGAACAGGAATAGCAAGAACCAATGAGAGACTAGCTGGAGGTCTCTGGACGGGCAAATTTAACTCTCATTTCCCACCAGGAAGAGGAATTAACCAAAGGCTCGGCGTGCCGTGCCGGAACCAGATTAGGGCCTGAAGCCATCCTGCGGTGTTGCGGCCAGCTCACAAGAAAGCGAGTTGAAGAAAGGAGCTCAGGGGCACTGTAATTCACAAACCTGCAGAGTTATAAATGACAACTATCGTCCAAAAATATACTGAAGTAAGGCTGCCAAGAGGACTTGAAAGCGGGGCAGAATTGCAGGAAACCGATTTCAGGAGGTACACTGGAATTGCATTGAAAGCATAGGAAAAGAGGCAGAACGTCCACAATGATGCACTTGGCCAAAAAGGACGTATGCGTTTTTTCCTGAATATATTCAGGAAAAAACGCATACGCCCTTTTTGGCCAACCAAGCAAGCTTGCAAAGGAAATCTGCACTACAATGAAGTCTCACTTCCCCCCGGTCAAAAGGGCCATCTGAAAATAGTGTAAAATCCAGAAAGGCAGGACAGGCCATGGAGAACTGGGAGCCTTGTTATGCTGATGGGCGGGATGTAAATTGCCAACAGACACTCGGGAGAAGTGTATGGTGTTTCCTGAAACATCTAAAAAACAAAGCAACAGAGCCTAGGGCACTTCCACTTATGGCCCTATAGCTTAGGGAAATTAAAATCAAAACGACAAAGCCACCCCAAAGTTTGGGACGCCTCTGTTTACAAGAACCTCGTTTACCGTACAAGTTCAATATCACAGAAAGTGAAAAATGGATAAAGAACTTGTGGTACTTACGTACAATGCAGTATCACTCAGCAGTGAAATCTATGTCATCAGGCCCGTAGCAGCACAATGAGTGGATTCAGGTACGATGATTCTAACTGAAATAAGTCACACAGAAAAAGAAACATCATAAGATATCAGTAATACACGGAATGTAAACTTGGCTACACAGGAACTGAATTACAGAACAGAACAGGGACTCAAATTTAGAAAACCAACTTATGCTTGCTTAAGGGTAAAGGTGAGTTGGGATGCTGCATAAAAGCAGAGATTGAAATGAGCACAGATAAAGTTCCTTAAGCCAAATATGGAATAGACAAGAGCTACTCCTTGCTCAACGAAATGGATTCAACACCGCATATTAAACGCCTAAGAATGTACCTGACTCTTAAGTATCTTAAAACCTATGGATTGCTATGTCTCCGAAAGAGAATCAAGCATGTGTACAGGGACATAAACGCAGCAGTGATAGGATTGGAGAGGTTCGGTGAGCAAATGAAGACCCTTTGAAGTCATACTGCATGGTACCCATTCCACGGGTTTCAACTACCCAGGTTTAAGGTATTCTTCCTTCAGCTAAAACATGCATGTGGAACCTAGAGTATGATCAACCATGTGATCGGGAGACGTGTTCAAATATGTCTCAGTTTTCGTACCCTGGTACTCGGGTGCAACATTCCAGACGCTTTACTAACACTCTCCCGACTTGGAGAGTCAGTCCCTTTAACCTCCTGTTTGGCCCAGTTTGCAATTTCTGCGGAAGATGAACAGGAATAGCGAGAACCAATGAGAGACTAGCTGGAGGTGTCTGGACGGGCAAATTTAACTCTCATTTCCCACCAGGAAGAGGAAATAACCAAAGGCTCAGCGTGCCGTGCCGGAACCAGATTAGGGCCTGAAGCCATCCTGCGGTGTTGCGGCCAGCTCACAAGAAAACGAGTTGAAGAAAGGAGCTCAGGGGCACTGTAATTCAAAAACCTGCAGAGTTATAAATGACAACTATCGTCCAAAAATATACTGAAGTAAGGCTACCAAGAGGACTTGAAAGCGGAGCAGAATTGCAGGAAACCGATTTCAGGAGGTAGACTGGAATTGCATTGAAAGCATAGGAAAAGAGGCAGAACGTCCACAATGATGCACTTGGCCAAAAAGGGCGTATGCGTTTTTTCCTGAATATATTCAGGAAAAAACGCATACGCCCTTTTTGGCCAACCAAGCAAGCTTGCAAAGGAAATCTGCACTACAATGAAGTCTCACTTCCCCCCAGTCAAAAGGGTCATTTGAAAAAAGTGTAAAATCCAGAAAGGCAGGACAGGCCATGGAGAACTGGGAGCCTTGTTATGCTGATGGGCGGGATGTAAATTGCCAACAGACACTCGGGAGAAGTGTATGGTGTTTCCTGAAACATCTAAAAAACAAAGCAACAGAGCCTAGGGCACTTCCACTTATGGTCCTATAGCTTAGGGAAATTAAAATCAAAAAGATACAGCCACCCCAATGTTTGGGACGCCTCTGTTTACAAGAACCTCATTTACCGTACAAGTTCAATATCACAGAAAGTGAAAAATGGATAAAGAACTTGTGGTACTTACGTACAATGCAGTATCACTCAGCAGTGAAATCTATGTCATCAGGCCCGTAGCAGCACAATGAGTGGATTCAGGTACGATGATTCTAACTGAAATAAGTCACACAGAAAAAGAAACATCATAAGATATCAGTAATACACGGAATGTAAACTTGGCTACACAGGAACTGAATTACAGAACAGAACAGGGTCTCAAATTTAGAAAACCAACTTATGCTTGTTTAAGGGTAAAGGTGAGTTGGGGTGCTGCATAAAACCAGAGATTGAAATGAGCACAGATAAAGTTCCTTAAGCCAAATATGGAATAGACAAGAGCTACTCCTTGCTCAACGAAATGGACTCAACACCGCATATTAAACGCCTAAGAATGTACCTGACTCTTAAGTATCTTAAAACCTATGGATTGCTATGTCTCCGAAAGAGAATCAAGCATGTGTACAGGGACATAAACGCAGCGGTGATAGGATTGGAGAGGTTCGGTGAGCAAATGAAGACCCTTTGAAGTCATATTGCATGGTACCCATTCCACGGGTTTCAAATACCCAGGTTTAAGGTATTCTTCCTTCAGCTAAAACATGCATGTGGAACCTAGAGTATGATCAACCATGTGATCGGGAGACGTGTTCAAATATGTCTCAGTTTTCGTACCCTGGTACTCGGGTGCAACATTCCAGACGCTTTACTAACACTCTCCCGACTTGGAGAGTCAGTCCCTTTAACCTCCTGTTTGGCCCAGTTTGCAATTTCTGCGGAAGATGAACAGGAATAGCGAGAACCAATGAGAGACTAGCTGGAGGTGTCTGGACGGGCAAATTTAACTCTCATTTCCCACCAGGAAGAGGAAATAACCAAAGGCTCAGCGTGCCGTGCCGGAACAAGATTAGGGCCTGAAGCCATCCTGCGGTGTTGCGGCCAGCTCACAAGAAAACGAGTTGAGGAAAGGGGCTCAGGGGCACTGTAATTCACAAACCTGCAGAGTTATAAATGACAGCTATCGTCCAAAAATATACTGAAGTAAGGCTGCCAAGAGGACTTGAAAGCGGGGCAGAATTGCAGGAAACCGATTTCAGGAGGTAGACTGGAATTGCATTGAAAGCATAGGAAAAGAGGCAGAACGTCCACAATGATGCACTTGGCCAAAAAGGGCGTATGCGTTTTTTCCTGAATATATTCAGGAAAAAACGCATACGCCCTTTTTGGCCAACCAAGCAAGCTTGCAAAGGAAATCTGCACTACAATGAAGTCTCACTTCCCCCCGGTCAAAAGGGCCATCTGAAAAAAGTGTAAAATCCAGAAAGGCAGGACAGGCCATGGAGAACTGGGAGCCTTGTTATGCTGATGGGCGGGATGTAAATTGCCAACAGACACTTGGGAGAAGTGTATGGTGTTTCCTGAAACATCTAAAAAACAAAGCAACAGAGCCTAGGGCACTTCCACTTATGGTCCTATAGCTTAGGGAAATTAAAACCAAAAAGATACAGCCACCCCAATGTTTGGGACGCCTCTGTTTACAAGAACCTCGTTTACCATACAAGTTCAATATCACAGAAAGTGAAAAATGGATAAAGAACTTGTGGTACTTATGTACAATGCAGTATCACTCAGCAGTGAAATCTATGTCATCAGGCCCGTAGCAGCACAATGAGTGGATTCAGGTACGATGATTCTAACTGAAATAAGTCACACAGAAAAAGAAACATCATAAGATATCAGTAATACACGGAATGTAAACTTGCCTACACAGGAACTGAATTACAGAACAGAACAGGGTCTCAAATTTAGAAAACCAACTTATGCTTGTTTAAGGGTAAAGGTGAGTTGGGGTGCTGCATAAAACCAGAGATTGAAATGAGCACAGATAAAGTTCCTTAAGCCAAATATGGTATAGACAAGAGCTACTCCTTGCTCAACGAAATGGACTCAACACCGCATATTAAACGCCTAAGAATGTACCTGACTCTTAAGTATCTTAAAACCTATGGATTGCTATGTCTCCGAAAGAGAATCAAGCATGTGTACAGGGACATAAACGCAGCAGTGATAGGATTGGAGAGGTTCGGTGAGCAAATGAAGACCCTTTGAAGTCATATTTTATGGTACCCATTCCACGGGTCTCAACTCTCCAGGTTTAAGGTATTCTTCCTTCAGCTAAAACATGCATGTGGAACCCAGAGTATGATCAATCGTGTGAACGGGAGACGTGTTCAAATATGTCTCAGTTTTCGTACCCTGGTACTCGGGTGCAACATTCCAGACGCTTTACTAACACTCTCCCCACTTGGAGAGTCAGCGCCTTTAACCTCCTGTTTGGCCCAGTTTGCAATTTCTGCGGAAGATGAACAGGAATAGCGAGAACCAATGAGAGACTAGCTGGAGGTGTCTGGACGGGCAAATTTAACTCTCATTTCCCACCAGGAAGAGGAAATAACCAAAGGCTCAGCGTGCCGTGCCGGAACCAGATTAGGGCCTGAAGCCATCCTGCGGTGTTGCGGCCAGCTCACAAGAAAGAAAGTTGAAGAAAGGAGCTCAGGGGCACTGTAATTCACAAACCTGCAGAGTTATAAATGACAGCTATCGTCCAAAAATATACTGAAGTAAGGCTGCCAAGAGGACTTGAAAGCGGGGCAGAATTGCAGGAAACCGATTTCAGGAGGTAGACTGGAATTGCATTGAAAGCATAGGAAAAGAGGCAGAACATCCACAATGATGCACTTGGCCAAAAAGGGCGTATGCGTTTTTTCCTGAATATATTCAGGAAAAAACGCATACGCACTTTTTGGCCAACCAAGCAAACTTGCAAAGGAAATCTGCACTACAATGAAGTCTCACTTCCCCCCGGTCAAAAGGGCCATCTGAAAAAGGTGTAAAATCCAGAAAGGCGGGACAGGCCATGGAGAACTGGGAGCCTTGTTATGCTGATGGGCGGGATGTAAATTGCCAACAGACACTTGGGAGAAGTGTATGGTGTTTCCAGAAACATCTAAGAAACAAAGCAACAGAGCCTAGGGCACTTTCACTTATGGTCCTATAGCTTAGGGAAATTAAAATCAAAAAGACACAGCCATCCCAATGTTTGGGACGCCTCTGTTTACAAGAACCTCGTTTACCGTACAAGTTCAATATCACAGAAAGTGAAAAATGGATAAAGAACTTGTGGTACTTACGTACAATGCAGTACCACTCAGCAATGAAATCTATGTCATCAGGCCCGTAGCAGCATAATGAGTGGATTCAGGTATGATGATTCTAACTGAAATAAGTCACACAGAAAAAGAAACATCATAAGATATCACTAATACACGGAATGTAAACTTGGCTACACAGGAACTGAATTCCAAATCACAACAGGGTCTCAAATTTAGAAAACCAACTTATGCTTGCTTAAGGGGAAAGGTGAGTTGGGGTGCTGCATAAAACCAGAGATTGAAATGAGCACAGATAAAGTTCCTTAAGCCAAATATGGAATAGACAAGAGCTACTCCTTGCTCAACGAAATGGACTCAACACCCCATATTAAACGCCTAGGAATGTACCTTACTAGTAAGTATCTTAAAACCTATGGATTGCTATGTCTCCAAAAGAGAATCAAGCGTGTGTACAGGGGCATAAACGCAGCAGTGATAGGATTGGAGAGGTTCGGTGAGCAAATGAAGAACCTTTGAAGTCATATTGCATGGTACCCATTCCACGGGTTTCAACTACCCACGTTTAAGGTATTCTTCCTTCAGCTAAAACATGCATGTGGAACCCAGAGTATAATCAACCGTGTGATCGGGAGACCTGTTCAAATATGTCTCAGTTTTCGTACCCTGGTACACGGGTGCAACATTCCAGACGCTTTACTAACACTCTCCCGACTTGGAGAGTCAGTCCCTTTAACCTCCTGTTTGGCCCAGTTTGCAATTTCTGCGGAAGATGAACAGGAATAGCGAGAACCAATGAGAGACTAGCTGGAGGTGTCTGGACGGGCAAATTTAACTCTCATTTCCCACCAGGAAGAGGAATTAACCAAAGGCTCGGCGTGCCGTGCCGGAACCAGATTAGGGCCTGAAGCCATCCTGCGGTGTTGCGGCCAGCTCACAAGAAAGCGAGTTGAAGAAAGGAGCTCAGGGGCACTGTAATTCACAAACCTGCAGAGTTATAAATGACAATTATCGTCCAAAAATATACTGAAGTAAGGCTGCCAAGAGGACTTGAAAGCGGGGCAGAATTGCAGGAAACCGATTTCAGGAGGTACACTGGAATTGCATTGAAAGCATAGGAAAAGAGGCAGAACGTCCACAATGATGCACTTGGCCAAAAAGGACGTATGCGTTTTTTCCTGAATATATTCAGGAAAAAACGCATACGCCCTTTTTGGCCAACCAAGCAAACTTGCAAAGGAAATCTGCACTACAATGAAGTCTCACTTCCCCCCGGTCAAAAGGGCCATCTGAAAAAAGTGTAAAATCCAGAAAGGCAGGACAGGCCATGGAGAACTGGGAGCCTTGTTATGCTGATGGGCGGGATGTAAATTGCCAAAAGACACTCGGGAGAAGTGTATGGTGTTTCCTGAAACATCTAAAAAACAAAGCAACAGAGCCTAGGGCACTTCCACTTATGGCCCTATAGCTTAGGGAAATTAAAATCAAAACGACACAGCCACCCCAAAGTTTGGGACGCCTCTGTTTACAAGAACCTCGTTTACCGTACAAGTTCAATATCACAGAAAGTGAAAAATGGATAAAGAACTTGTGGTACTTACGTACAATGCAGTATCACTCAGCAGTGAAATCTATGTCATCAGGCCCGTAGCAGCACAATGAGTGGATTCAGGTACGATGATTCTAACTGAAATAAGTCACACAGAAAAAGAAACATCATAAGATATCAGTAATACACGGAATGTAAACTTGGCTACACAGGAACTGAATTACAGAACAGAACAGGGTCTCAAATTTAGAAAACCAACTTATGCTTGTTTAAGGGTAAAGGTGAGTTGGGGTGCTGCATAAAACCAGAGATTGAAATGAGCACAGATAAAGTTCCTTAAGCCAAATATGGAATAGACAAGAGCTACTCCTTGCTCAACGAAATGGACTCAACACCCCATATTAAACGCCTAAGAATGTACCTTACTAGTAAGTATCTTAAAACCTATGGATTGCTATGTCTCCAAAAGAGAATCAAGCGTGTGTACAGGGGCATAAACGCAGCAGTGATAGGATTGGAGAGGTTTGGTGAGCAAATGAAGACCCTTTGAAGTCATATTGCATGGTACCCATTCCACGGGTTTCAACTACCCACGTTTAAGGTATTCTTCCTTCAGCTAAAACATGCATGTGGAACCCAGAGTATGATCAACCGTGTGATCGGGAGACCTGTTCAAATATGTCTCAGTTTTCTTACCCTGGTACTCGGGTGCAACATTCCAGACGCTTTACTAACACTCTCCCCACTTGGAGAGTCAGCGCCTTTAACCTCCTGTTTGGCCCAGTTTGCAATTTCTGCGGAAGATGAACAGGAATAGCGAGAACCAATGAGAGACTAGCTGGAGGTGTCTGGACGGGCAAATTTAACTCTCATTTCCCACCAGGAAGAGGAAATAACCAAAGGCTCAGCGTGCCATGCCGGAACCAGATTAGGGCCTGAAGCCATCCTGCGGTGTTGCGGCCAGCTCACAAGAAAGCGAGTTGAAGAAAGGAGCTCAGGGGCTCTGTAATTCACAAACCTGCAGAGTTATAAATGACAGCTATCGTCCAAAAATATACTGAAGTAAGGCTGCCAAGAGGACTTGAAAGCGGGGCAGAATTGCAGGAAACCGATTTCAGGAGGTAGACTGGAATTGCATTGAAAGCATAGGAAAAGAGGCAGAACGTCCACAATGATGCACTTGGCCAAAAAGGGCGTATGCGTTTTTTCCTGAATATATTCAGGAAAAAACGCATACGCCCTTTTTGGCCAACCAAGCAAACTTGCAAAGGAAATCTGCACTACAATGAAGTCTCACTTCCCCCCGGTCAAAAGGGCCATCTGAAAAAAGTGTAAAATCCAGAAAGGCAGGACAGGCCATGGAGAACTGGGAGCCTTGTTATGCTGATGGGCGGGATGTAAATTGCCAACAGACACTCGGGAGAAGTGTATGGTGTTTCCTGAAACATCTAAAAAACAAAGCAACAGAGCCTAGGGCACTTCCACTTATGGCCCTATAGCTTAGGGAAATTAAAATCAAAACGACACAGCCACCCCAAAGTTTGGGACGCCTCTGTTTACAAGAACCTCGTTTACCGTACAAGTTCAATATCACAGAAAGTGAAAAATGGATAAAGAACTTGTGGTACTTACGTACAATGCAGTATCATTCAGCAGTGAAATCTATGTCATCAGGCCCGTAGCAGCACAATGAGTTAATTCAGGTACGATGATTCTAACTGAAATAAGTCACACAGAAAAGGAAACATCATAAGATATCAGTAATACACGGAATGTAAACTTGGCTACACAGGAACTGAATTACAGAACAGAAGAGGGTCTCAAATTTAGAAAACCAACTTATGCTTGCTTAAGGGTAAAGGTGAGTTGGGGTGCTGCATAAAACCAGAGATTGAAATGAGCACAGATAAAGTTCCTTAAGCCAAATATGGAATAGACAAGAGCTACTCCTTGCTCAACGAAATGGATTCAACACTGCATATTAAACGCCTAAGAATGTAACTGACTCTTAAGTATCTTAAAACCTATGGATTGCTATGTCTCCGAAAGAGAATCAAGCATGTGTACAGGGACATAAACGCAGCAGTGATAGGATTGGAGAGGTTCGGTGAGCAAATGAAGACCCTTTGAAGTCATACTGCATGGTACCCAATCCACGGGTTTCAACTACCCAGGTTTAAGGTATTCTTCCTTCAGCTAAAACATGCATGTGGAACCTAGAGTATGATCAACCATGTGATCGGGAGACGTGTTCAAATATGTCTCAGTTTTCGTACCCTGGTACTCGGGTGCAACATTCCAGACGCTTTACTAACACTCTCCCGTCTTGGAGAGTCAGTCCCTTTAACCTCCTGTTTGGCCCAGTTTGCAATTTCTGCGGAAGATGAACAGGAATAGCGAGAACCAATGAGAGACTAGCTGGAGGTGTCTGGACGGGCACATTTAACTCTCATTTCCCACCAGGAAGAGGAAATAACCAAAGGCTCAGCGTGCCGTGCCGGAACCAGATTAGGGCCTGAAGCCATCCTGCGGTGTTGCGGCCAGCTCACAAGAAAGCGAGTTGAAGAAAGGAGCTCAGGGGCACTGTAATTCACAAACCTGCAGAGTTATAAATGACAACTATCGTCCAAAAATATACTGAAGTACGGCTACCAAGAGGACTTGAAAGCGGAGCAGAATTGCAGGAAACCGATTTCAGGAGGTAGACTGGAATTGCACTGAAAGCATAGGAAAAGAGGCAAAACGTCCACAATGATGCACTTGGCCAAAAAGGGCGTATGCGTTTTTTCCTGAATATATTCAGGAAAAAACGCATACGCCCTTTTTGGCCAACCAAGCAAGCTTGCAAAGGAAATCTGCACTACAATGAAGTCTCACTTCCCCCCGGTCAAAAGGGTCATCTGAAAAAAGTGTAAAATCCATAAAGGCAGGACAGGCCATGGAGAACTGGGAGCCTTGTTATGCTGATGGGCGGGATGTAAATTGCCAACAGACACTCGGGAGAAGTGTATGGTGTTTCCTGAAACATCTAAGAAACAAAGCAACAGAGCCTAGGGCACTTCCACTTATGGTCCTATAGCTTAGGGAAATTAAAATCAAAAAGATTCAGCCACCCCAATGTTTGGGACGCCTCTGTTTACAAGAACCTCATTTACCGTACAAGTTCAATATCACTGAAAGTGAAAAATGGATAAAGAACTTGTGGTACTTACGTACAATGCAGTATCACTCAGCAGTGAAATCTATGTCATCAGGCCCGTAGCAGCACAATGAGTGGATTCAGGTACGATGATTCTAACTGAAATAAGTCACACAGAAAAAGAAACATCATAAGATATCAGTAATACACGGAATGTAAACTTGGCTACACAGGAACTGAATTACAGAACAGAACAGGGTCTCAAATTTAGAAAACCAACTTATGCTTGTTTAAGGGGAAAGGTGAGTTGGGGTGCTGCATAAAACCAGAGATTGAAATGAGCACAGATAAAGTTCCTTAAGCCAAATATGGAATAGACAAGAGCTACTCCTTGCTCAACGAAATGGACTCAACACCGCATATTAAACGCCTAAGAATGTACCTGACTCTTAAGTATCTTAAAACCTATGGATTGCTATGTCTCCGAAAGAGAATCAAGCATGTGTACAGGGACATAAACGCAGCAGTGATAGGATTGGAGAGGTTCGGTGAGCAAATGAAGACCCTTTGAAGTCATATTGCATGGTACCCATTACACGGGTCTCAACTCTCCAGGTTTAAGGTATTCTTCCTTCAGCTAAAATATGCATGTGGAACCCAGAGTATGATCAACAGTGTGAACGGGAGACGTGTTCAAATATGTCTCAGGTTTCCTCCCCTGGTACTCGGGTGCAACATTCCAGACGCTTTACTAACACTCTCCCCACTTGGAGAGTCAGCGCCTTTAACCTCCTGTTTGGCCCAGTTTGCAATTTCTGCGGAAGATGAACAGGAATAGCGAGAACCAATGAGAGACTAGCTGGAGGTGTCTGGACGGGCAAATTTAACTCTCATTTCCCACCAGGAAGAGGAAATAACCAAAGGCTCAGCGTGCCGTGCCGGAACCAGATTAGGGCCTGAAGCCATCCTGCGGTGTTGCGGCCAGCTCACAAGAAAGCGAGTTGAAGAAAGGAGCTCAGGGGCACTGTAATTCACAAACCTGCAGAGTTATAAATGACAGCTATCGTCCAAAAATATACTGAAGTAAGGCTGCCAAGAGGACTTGAAAGCGGGGCAGAATTGCAGGAAACCGATTTCAGGAGGTAGACTGGAATTGCATTGAAAGCATAGGAAAAGAGGCAGAACGTCCACAATGATGCACTTGGCCAAAAAGGGCGTATGCGTTTTTTCCTGAATATATTCAGGAAATAACGCATACGCCCTTTTTGGCCAACCAAGCAAACTTGCAAAGGAAATCTGCACTACAATGAAGTCTCACTTCCCCCCGGTCAAAAGGGCAATCTGAAAAAAGTGTAAAATCCAGAAAGGCAGGACAGGCCATGGAGAACTGGGAGCCTTGTTATGCTGATGGGCGGGATGTAAATTGCCAACAGCCACTCGGGAGAAGTGTATGGTGTTTCCTGAAACATCTAAGAAACAAAGCAACAGAGCCTAGGGCACTTTCACTTATGGTCCTATAGCTTAGGGAAATTAAAATCAAAAAGACACAGCCACCCCAAAATTTGGGACGCCTCTGTTTACATGAACCTCGTTTACCGTACAAGTTCTCTATCACAGAAAGTGAAAAATGGATAAAAAACTTGTGGTACTTACGTACAATGCAGTATCACTCAGCAATGAAATCTATGTCATCAGGCCCGTAGCAGCACAATGAGTGGATTCAGGTACGATGATTCTAACTGAAATAAGTCACACAGAAAAAGAAACATCATAAGATATCACTAATACACGGAATGTAAACTTGGCTACACAGGAACTGAATTACAGAACAGAACAGGGTCTCAAATTTAGAAAACCAACTTATGCTTGTTTAAGGGGAAAGGTGAGTTGGGGTGCTGCATAAAACCAGAGATTGAAATGAGCACAGATAAAGTTCCTTAAGCCAAATATGGAATAGACAAGAGCTACTCCTTGCTCAACGAAATGGACTCAACACCGCATATTAAACGCCTAAGAATGTACCTGACTCTTAAGTATCTTAAAACCTATGGATTGCTATGTCTCCGAAAGAGAATCAAGCATGTGTACAGGGACATAAACGCAGCAGTGATAGGATTGGAGAGGTTCGGTGAGCAAATGAAGACCCTTTGAAGTCATATTGCATGGTACCCATTACACGGGTCTCAACTCTCCAGGTTTAAGGTATTCTTCCTTCAGCTAAAATATGCATGTGGAACCCAGAGTATGACCAACAGTGTGAACGGGAGACGTGTTCAAATATGTCTCAGGTTTCCTCCCCTGGTACTCGGGTGCAACATTCCAGACGCTTTACTAACACTCTCCCCACTTGGAGAGTCAGCGCCTTTAACCTCCTGTTTGGCCCAGTTTGCAATTTCTGCGGAAGATGAACAGAAATAGCGAGAACCAATGAGAGACTAGCTGGAGGTGTCTGGACGGGCAAATTTAACTCTCATTTCCCACCAGGAAGAGGAAATAACCAAAGGCTCAGCGTGCCGTGCCGGAACCAGATTAGGGCCTGAAGCCATCCTGCGGTGTTGCGGCCAGCTCACAAGAAAGCGAGTTGAAGAAAGGAGCTCAGGGGCACTGTAATTCACAAACCTGCAGAGTTATAAATGACAGCTATCGTCCAAAAATATACTGAAGTAAGGCTGCCAAGAGGACTTGAAAGCGGGGCAGAATTGCAGGAAACCGATTTCAGGAGGTAGACTGGAATTGCATTGAAAGCATAGGAAAAGAGGCAGAACGTCCACAATGATGCACTTGGCCAAAAAGGGCGTATGTGTTTTTTCCTGAATATATTCAGGAAAAAACGCATACGCCCTTTTTGGCCAACCAAGCAAACTTGCAAAGGAAATCTGCACTACAATGAAGTCTCACTTCCCCCCGGTCAAAAGGGCCATCTGAAAAAAGTGTAAAATCCAGAAAGGCAGGACAGGCCATGGAGAACTGGGAGCCTTGTTATGCTGATGGGCGGGATGTAAATTGCCAACAGCCACTCGGGAGAAGTGTATGGTGTTTCCTGAAACATCTAAGAAACAAAGCAACAGAGCCTAGGGCACTTTCACTTATGGTCCTATAGCTTAGGGAAATTAAAATCAAAAAGACACAGCCACCCCAAAATTTGGGACGCCTCTGTTTACATGAACCTCGTTTACCGTACAA
Source organism: Globicephala melas (assembly GCF_963455315.2). Taxonomy (NCBI): domain Eukaryota; kingdom Metazoa; phylum Chordata; class Mammalia; order Artiodactyla; family Delphinidae; genus Globicephala; species Globicephala melas. The sequence continues at coordinate 86,714 of NW_027207739.1, forward strand.
GTTCTCTATCACAGAAAGTGAAAAATGGATAAAAAACTTGTGGTACTTACGTACAATGCAGTATCACTCAGCAATGAAATCTATGTCATCAGGCCCGTAGCAGCACAATGAGTGGATTCAGGTACGATGATTCTAACTGAAATAAGTCACACAGAAAAAGAAACATCATAAGATATCACTAATACACGGAATGTAAACTTGGCTACACAGGAACTGAATTACAGAACAGAACAGGGTCTCAAATTTAGAAAACCAACTTATGCTTGTTTAAGGGGAAAGGTGAGTTGGGGTGCTGCATAAAACCAGAGATTGAAATGAGCACAGATAAAGTTCCTTAAGCCAAATATGGAATAGACAAGAGCTACTCCTTGCTCAACGAAATGGACTCAACACCGCATATTAAACGCCTAAGAATGTACCTGACTCTTAAGTATCTTAAAACCTATGGATTGCTATGTCTCCGAAAGAGAATCAAGCATGTGTACAGGGACATAAACGCAGCAGTGATAGGATTGGAGAGGTTCGGTGAGCAAATGAAGACCCTTTGAAGTCATATTGCATGGTACCCATTACACGGGTCTCAACTCTCCAGGTTTAAGGTATTCTTCCTTCAGCTAAAATATGCATGTGGAACCCAGAGTATGATCAACAGTGTGAACGGGAGACGTGTTCAAATATGTCTCAGGTTTCCTCCCCTGGTACTCGGGTGCAACATTCCAGACGCTTTACTAACACTCTCCCCACTTGGAGAGTCAGCGCCTTTAACCTCCTGTTTGGCCCAGTTTGCAATTTCTGCGGAAGATGAACAGGAATAGCGAGAACCAATGAGAGACTAGCTGGAGGTGTCTGGACGGGCAAATTTAACTCTCATTTCCCACCAGGAAGAGGAAATAACCAAAGGCTCAGCGTGCCGTGCCGGAACCAGATTAGGGCCTGAAGCCATCCTGCGGTGTTGCGGCCAGCTCACAAGAAAGCGAGTTGAAGAAAGGAGCTCAGGGGCACTGTAATTCACAAACCTGCAGAGTTATAAATGACAGCTATCGTCCAAAAATATACTGAAGTAAGGCTGCCAAGAGGACTTGAAAGCGGGGCAGAATTGCAGGAAACCGATTTCAGGAGGTAGACTGGAATTGCATTGAAAGCATAGGAAAAGAGGCAGAACGTCCACAATGATGCACTTGGCCAAAAAGGGCGTATGCGTTTTTTCCTGAATATATTCAGGAAAAAACGCATACGCGCTTTTTGGCCAACCAAGCAAACTTGCAAAGCAAATCTGCACTACAATGAAGTCTCACTTCCCCCCGGTCAAAAGGGCCATCTGAAAAAAGTGTAAAATCCAGAAAGGCAGGACAGGCCATGGAGAACTGGGAGCCTTGTTATGCTGATGGGCGGGATGTATATTGCCAACAGCCACTCGGGAGAAGTGTATGGTGTTTCCTGAAACATCTAAGAAACAAGGCAACAGAGCCTAGGGCACTTTCACTTATGGTCCTATAGCTTAGGGAAATTAAAATCAAAAAGACACAGCCACCCCAAAATTTGGGACGCCTCTGTTTACAAGAACCTCGTTTACCGTACAAGTTCTCTATCACAGAAAGTGAAAAATGGATAAAGAACTTATGGTACTTACGTACAATGCAGTATCACTCAGCAATGAAATCTATGACATCAGGCCCGTAGCAGCATAATGAGTGGATTCAGGTACGATGATTCTAACTGAAATAAGTCACACAGAAAAAGAAACATCATAAGATATCACTAATACACGGAATGTAAACTTGGCTACACAGGAACTGAATTCCAAAACAGAACAGGGTCTCAAATTTAGAAAACCAACTTATGCTTGCTTAAGGGGAAAGTTGAGTTGGGGTGCTGCATAAAACCAGAGATTGAAATGAGCACAGATAAAGTTCCTTAAGCCAAATATGGAATAGACAAGAGCTACTCCTTGCTCAACGAAATGGACTCAACACCCCATATTAAACGCTTAAGAATGTACCTGACTAGTAAGTATCTTAAAACCTATGGATTGCTATGTCTCCATAAGAGAATCAAGCATGTGTCCAGGGGCATAAACGCAGCAGTGATAGGATTGGAGAGGTTCGGTGAGCAAATGAAAACCCTTTGAAGTCATATTGCATGGTACCCATTACACGGGTCTCAACTCTCCAGGTTTAAGGTATTCTTCCTTCAGCTAAAATATGCATGTGGAACCCAGAGTATGATCAACAGTGTGAATGGGAGACGTGTTCAAATATGTCTCAGTTTTCCTCCCCTGGTACTCGGGTGCAACATTCCAGACGCTTTACTAACACTCTCCCCACTTGGAGAGTCAGCGCCTTTAACCTCCTGTTTGGCCCAGTTTGCAATTTCTGCGGAAGATGAACAGGAATAGGGAGAACCAATGAGAGACTAGGTGGAGGTGTCTGGACGGGCAAATTTAACTCTCATTTCCCACCAGGAACAGGAAATAACCAAAGGCTCAGCGTGCCATGCCGGAACAAGATTAGGGCCTGAAGCCATCCTGCGGTGTTGCGGCCAGCTCACAAGAAAGCGAGTTGAAGAAAGGAGCTCAGGGGCACTGTAATTCACAAACCTGCAGAGTTATAAATGACAGCTATCGTCCAAAAATATACTGAAGTAAGGCTGCCAAGAGGACTTGAAAGCGGGGCAGAATTGCAGGAAACCGATTTCAGGAGGTAGACTGGAATTGCATTGAAAGCATAGGAAAAGAGGCAGAACGTCCACAATGATGCACTTGGCCAAAAAGGGCGTATGCGTTTTTTCCTGAATATATTCAGGAAAAAACGCATACGCCCTTTTTGGCCAACCAAGCAAACTTGCAAAGGAAATCTGCACTACAATGAAGTCTCACTTCCCCCCGGTCAAAAGGGCCATCTGAAAAAAGTGTAAAATCCAGAAAGGCAGGACAGGCCATGGAGAACTGGGAGCCTTGTTATGCTGATGGGCGGGATGTAAATTGCCAACAGCCACTCGGGAGAAGTGTATGGTGTTTCCTGAAACATCTAAGAAACAAAGCAACAGAGCCTAGGGCACTTTCACTTATGGTCCTATAGCTTAGGGAAATTAAAATCAAAAAGACACAGCCACCCCAAAATTTGGGACGCCTCTGTTTACAAGAACCTCGTTTACCGTACAAGTTCTCTATCACAGAAAGTGAAAAATGGATAAAGAACTTATGGTACTTACGTACAATGCAGTATCACTCAGCAATGAAATCTATATCATCAGGCCCGTAGCAGCATAATGAGTGGATTCAGGTACGATGATTCTAACTGAAATAAGTCACACAGAAAAAGAAACATCATAAGATATCACTAATACACGGAATGTAAACTTGGCTACACAGGAACTGAATTCCAAAACAGAACAGGGTCTCAAATTTAGAAAACCAACTTATGCTTGCTTAAGGGGAAAGTTGAGTTGGGGTGCTGCATAAAACCAGAGATTGAAATGAGCACAGATAAAGTTCCTTAAGCCAAATATGGAATAGACAAGAGCTACTCCTTGCTCAACGAAATGGACTCAACACCCCATATTAAACGCTTAAGAATGTACCTGACTAGTAAGTATCTTAAAACCTATGGATTGCTATGTCTCCATAAGAGAATCAAGCATGTGTACAGGGGCATAAACGCAGCAGTGATAGGATTGGAGAGGTTCGGTGAGCAAATGAAGACCCTTTGAAGTCATATTGCATGGTACCCATTACACGGGTCTCAACTCTCCAGGTTTAAGGTATTCTTCCTTCAGCTAAAATATGCATGTGGAACCCAGAGTATGATCAACAGTGTGAACGGGAGACGTGTTCAAATATGTCTCAGTTTTCCTCCCCTGGTACTCGGGTGCAACATTCCAGACGCTTTACTAACACTCTCCCCACTTGGAGAGTCAGCGCCTTTAACCTCCTGTTTGGCCCAGTTTGCAATTTCTGCGGAAGATGAACAGGAATAGGGAGAACCAATGAGAGACTAGGTGGAGGTGTCTGGACGGGCAAATTTAACTCTCATTTCCCACCAGGAAGAGGAAATAACCAAAGGCTCAGCGTGCCATGCCGGAACAAGATTAGGGCCTGAAGCCATCCTGTGGTGTTGCGGCCAGCTCACAAGAAAGCGAGTTGAAGAAAGGAGCTCAGGGGCACTGTAATTCACAAACCTGCAGAGTTATAAATGACAGCTATCGTCCAAAAATATACTGAAGTAAGGCTGCCAAGAGGACTTGAAAGCGGGGCAGAATTGCAGGAAACCGATTTCAGGAGGTAGACTGGAATTGCATTGAAAGCATAGGAAAAGAGGCAGAACGTCCACAATGATGCACTTGGCCAAAAAGGGCGTATGCGTTTTTTCCTGAATATATTCAGGAAAAAACGCATACGCCCTTTTTGGCCAACCAAGCAAACTTGCAAAGGAAATCTGCACTACAATGAAGTCTCACTTCCCCCCGGTCAAAAGGGCCATCTGAAAAAAGTGTAAAATCCAGAAAGGCAGGACAGGCCATGGAGAACTGGGAGCCTTGTTATGCTGATGGGCGGGATGTAAATTGCCAACAGCCACTCGGGAGAAGTGTATGGTGTTTCCTGAAACATCTAAGAAACAAAGCAACAGAGCCTAGGGCACTTTCACTTATGGTCCTATAGCTTAGGGAAATTAAAATCAAAAAGACACAGCCACCCCAAAATTTGGGACGCCTCTGTTTACAAGAACCTCGTTTACCGTACAAGTTCTCTATCACAGAAAGTGAAAAATGGATAAAGAACTTGTGGTACTTACGTACAATGCAGTATCACTCAGCAATGAAATCTATGTCATCAGGCCCGTAGCAGCATAATGAGTGGATTCAGGTACGATGATTCTAACTGAAATAAGTCACACAGAAAAAGAAACATCATAAGATATCACTAATACACGGAATATAAACTTGGCTACACAGGAACTGAATTACAGAACAGAACAGGGACTCAAATTTAGAAAACCAACTTATGCTTACTTAAGGGTAAAGGTGAGCTGGGATGCTGCATAAAAGCAGAGATTGAAATGAGCACAGATAAAGTTCCTTAAGCCAAATATGGAATAGACAAGAGCTACTCCTTGCTCAACGAAATGGACTCAACACCGAATATTAAACGCCTAAGAATGTACCTGACACTTAAGTATCTTAAAACCTGTGGATTGCTATGTCTCCGAAAGAGAATCAAGCATGTGTACAGGGACATAAACGCAGCAGTGATAGGATTGGAGAGGTTCGGTGAGCAAATGAAGACCCTTTGAAGTCATACTGCATGGTACCCATTCCACGGGTTTCAACTCTCCAGGTTTAAGGTATTCTTCCTTCAGCTAAAACATGCATGTGGAACCTAGAGTATGATCAACCATGTGATCGGGAGACGTGTTCAAATATGTCTCAGTTTTCGTACCCTGGTACTCGGGTGCAACATTCCAGACGCTTTACTAACACTCTCCCGACTTGGAGAGTCAGTCCCTTTAACCTCCTGTTTGGCCCAGTTTGCAATTTCTGCGGAAGATGAACAGGAATAGCGAGAACCAATGAGAGACTAGCTGGAGGTGTCTGGACGGGCAAATTTAACTCTCATTTCCCACCAGGAAGAGGAAATAACCAAAGGCTCAGCGTGCCATGCTGGAACAAGATTAGGGCCTGAAGCCATCCTGCGGTGTTGCGGCCAGCTCACAAGAAAGCGAGTTGAAGAAAGGAGCTCAGGGGCACTGTAATTCACAAACCTGCAGAGTTATAAATGACAGCTATCGTCCAAAAATATACTGAAGTAAGGCTGCCAAGAGGACTTGAAAGCGGGGCAGAATTGCAGGAAACCGATTTCAGGAGGTAGACTGGAATTGCATTGAAAGCATAGGAAAAGAGGCAGAACGTCCACAATGATGCACTTGGCCAAAAAGGGCGTATGCGTTTTTTCCTGAATATATTCAGGAAAAAACGCATACGCCCTTTTTGGCCAACCAAGCAAACTTGCAAAGGAAATCTGCACTACAATGAAGTCTCACTTCCCCCCGGTCAAAAGGGCCATCTGAAAAAAGTGTAAAATCCAGAAAGGCAGGACAGGCCATGGAGAACTGGGAGCCTTGTTATGCTGATGGGCGGGATGTAAATTGCCAACAGCCACTCGGGAGAAGTGTATGGTGTTTCCTGAAACATCTAAGAAACAAGGCAACAGAGCCTAGGGCACTTTCACTTATGGTCCTATAGCTTAGGGAAATTAAAATCAAAAAGACACAGCCACCCCAAAATTTGGGACGCCTCTGTTTACAAGAACCTCATTTACCGTACAAGTTCTCTATCACAGAAAGTGAAAAATGGATAAAGAACTTATGGTACTTACGTACAATGCAGTATCACTCAGCAATGAAATCTATGTCATCAGGCCCGTAGCAGCATAATGAGTGGATTCAGGTACGATGATTCTAACTGAAATAAGTCACACAGAAAAAGAAACATCATAAGATATCACTAATACACGGAATGTAAACTTGGCTACACAGGAACTGAATTCCAAAACAGAACAGGGTCTCAAATTTAGAAAACCAACTTATGCTTGCTTAAGGGGAAAGTTGAGTTGGGGTGCTGCATAAAACCAGAGATTGAAATGAGCACAGATAAAGTTCCTTAAGCCAAATATGGAATAGACAAGAGCTACTCCTTGCTCAACGAAATGGACTCAACACCGAATATTAAACGCCTAAGAATGTACCTGACTCTTAAGTATCTTAAAACCTGTGGATTGCTATGTTTCCGAAAGAGAATCAAGCATGTGTACAGGGACATAAACGCAGCAGTGATAGGATTGGAGAGGTTCGGTGAGCAAATGAAGACCCTTTGAAGTCATACTGCATGGTACCCATTCCACGGGTTTCAACTCTCCAGGTTTAAGGTATTCTTCCTTCAGCTAAAACATGCATGTGGAACCTAGAGTATGATCAACCATGTGATCGGGAGACGTGTTCAAATATGTCTCAGTTTTCGTACCCTGGTACTCGGGTGCAACATTCCAGACGCTTTACTAACACTCTCCCGACTTGGAGAGTCAGTCCCTTTAACCTCCTGTTTGGCCCAGTTTGCAATTTCTGCGGAAGATGAACAGGAATAGCGAGAACCAATGAGAGACTAGCTGGAGGTGTCTGGACGGGCAAATTTAACTCTCATTTCCCACCAGGAAGAGGAAATAACCAAAGGCTCAGCGTGCCGTGCCGGAACCAGATTAGGGCCTGAAGCCATCCTGCGGTGTTGCGGCCAGCTCACAAGAAAACGAGTTGAAGAAAGGAGCTCAGGGGCACTGTAATTCACAAACCTGCAGAGTTATAAATGACAACTATCGTCCAAAAATATACTGAAGTAAGGCTACCAAGAGGACTTGAAAGCGGAGCAGAATTGCAGGAAACCGATTTCAGGAGGTAGACTGGAATTGCATTGAAAGCATAGGAAAAGAGGCAGAACGTCCACAATGATGCACTTGGCCAAAAAGGGCGTATGCGTTTTTTCCTGAATATATTCAGGAAAAAACGCATACGCACTTTTTGGCCAACCAAGCAAGCTTGCAAAGGAAATCTGCACTACAATGAAGTCTCACTTCCCCCCGGTCAAAAGGGTCATCTGAAAAAAGTGTAAAATCCAGAAAGGCAGGACAGGCCATGGAGAACTGGGAGCCTTGTTATGCTGATGGGCGGGATGTAAATTGCCAAAAGACACTCGGGAGAAGTGTATGGTGTTTCCTGAAACATCTAAAAAACAAAGCAACAGAGCCTAGGGCACTTCCACTTGTGGTCCTATAGCTTAGGGAAATTAAAATCAAAAAGATACAGCCACCCCAATGTTTGGGACGCCTCTGTTTACAAGAACCTCATTTACCGTACAAGTTCAATATCACAGAAAGTGAAAAATGGATAAAGAACTTGTGGTACTTACGTACAATGCAGTATCACTCAGCAGTGAAATCTATGTCATCAGGCCCGTAGCAGCACAATGAGTGGATTCAGGTATGATGATTCTAACTGAAATAAGTCACACAGAAAAAGAAACATCATAAGATATCAGTAATACACGGAATGTAAACTTGGCTACACAGGAACTGAATTACAGAACAGAACAGGGTCTCAAATTTAGAAAACCAACTTATGCTTGTTTAAGGGTAAAGGTGAGTTGGGGTGCTGCATAAAACCAGAGATTGAAATGAGCACAGATAAAGTTCCTTAAGCCAAATATGGAATAGACAAGAGCTACTCCTTGCTCAACGAAATGGACTCAACACCGCATATTAAACGCCTAAGAATGTACCTGACTCTTAAGTATCTTAAAACCTATGGATTGCTATGTCTCCGAAAGAGAATCAAGCATGTGTACAGGGACATAAACGCAGCAGTGATAGGATTGGAGAGGTTCGGTGAGCAAATGAAGACCCTTTGAAGTCATATTACATGGTACCCATTACACGGGTCTCAACTCTCCAGGTTTAAGGTATTCTTCTTTCAGCTAAAATATGCATGTGGAACCCAGAGTATGATCAACAGTGTGAACGGGAGACGTGTTCAAATATGTCTCAGTTTTCCTCCCCTGGTACTCGGGTGCAACATTCCAGACGCTTTACTAACACTCTCCCCACTTGGAGAGTCAGCGCCTTTAACCTCCTGTTTGGCCCAGTTTGCAATTTCTGCGGAAGATGAACAGGAATAGCGAAAACCAATGAGAGACTAGGTGGAGGTGTCTGGACGGGCAAATTTAACTCTCATTTCCCACCAGGAAGAGGAAATAACCAAAGGCTCAGCGTGCCATGCCGGAACCAGATTAGGGCCTGAAGCCATCCTGCGGTGTTGCGGCCAGCTCACAAGAAAGCGAGTTGAAGAAAGGAGCTCAGGGGCACTGTAATTCACAAACCTGCAGAGTTATAAATGACAGCTATCGTCCAAAAATATACTGAAGTAAGGCTGCCAAGAGGACTTGAAAGCAGGGCAGAATTACAGGAAACCGATTTCAGGAGGTAGACTGGAATTGCATTGAAAGCATAGGAAAAGAGGCAGAACGTCCACAATGATGCACTTGGCCAAAAAGGGCGTATGCGTTTTTTCCTGAATATATTCAGGAAAAAACGCATACGCCCTTTTTGGCCAACCAAGCAAACTTGCAAAGGAAATCTGCACTACAATGAAGTCTCACTTCCCCCTGGTCAAAAGGGCCATCTGAAAAAAGTGTAAAATCCAGAAAGGCAGGACAGGCCATGGAGAACTGGGAGCCTTGTTATGCTGATGGGCGGGATGTAAATTGCCAACAGACACTGGGGAGAAGTGTATGGTGTTTCCTGAAACATCTAAGAAACAAAGCAACAGAGCCAAGGGCACTTTCACTTATGGTCCTATAGCTTAGGGAAATTAAAATCAAAAAGACACAGCCACCCCAAAATTTGGGACGCCTCTGTTTACAAGAACCTCGTTTACCGTACAAGTTCTCTATCACAGAAAGTGAAAAATGGATAAAGAACTTGTGGTACTTACGTACAATGCAGTATCACTCAGCAATGAAATCTATGTCATCAGGCCCGTAGCAGCATAATGAGTGGATTCAGGTACGATGATTCTAACTGAAATAAGTCACACAGAAAAAGAAACATCATAAGATATCACTAATACACGGAATGTAAACTTGGCTACTCAGGAACTGAATTCCAAAACAGAACAGGGTCTCAAATTTAGAAAACCAACTTATGCTTGCTTAAGGGGAAAGGTGAGTTGGGGTGCTGCATAAAACCAGAGATTGAAATGAGCACAGATAAAGTTCCTTAAGCCAAATATGGAATAGACAAGAGCTACTCCTTGCTCAACGAAATGGACTCAACACCCCATATTAAACGCCTAAGAATGTACCTGACTAGTAAGTATCTTAAAACCTATGGATTGCTATGTCTCCAAAAGAGAATCAAGCATGTGTACAGGGGCATAAACGCAGCAGTAATAGGATTGGAGAGGTTCGGTGAGCAAATGAAGACCCTTTGAAGTCATATTGCATGGTACCCATTCCACGGGTTTCAACTACCCAGATTAAAGGTATTCTTCCTTCAGCTAAAACATGCATGTGGAACCTAGAGTATGATCAACCATGTGATCGGGAGACGTGTTCAAATATGTCTCAGTTTTCGTATCCTGGTACTCGGGTGCAACATTCCAGACGCTTTACTAACACTCTCCCGACTTGGAGAGTCAGTCCCTTTAACCTCCTGTTTGGCCCAGTTTGCAATTTCTGTGGAAGATGAACAGGAATAGCGAGAACCAATGAGAGACTAGCTGGAGGTGTCTGGACGGGCAAATTTAACTCTCATTTCCCACCAGGAAGAGGAATTAATCAAAGGTTCAGCGTGCCGTGCCGGAACCAGATTAGGGCCTGAAGCCATCCTGCGGTGTTGCGGCCAGGTCACAAGAAAGCGAGTTGAAGAAAGGAGCTCAGGGGCACTGTAATTCACAAACCTTCAGAGTTATAAATGACAGCTATCATCCAAAAATATACTGAAGTAAGGCTGCCAAGAGGACTTGAAAGCGGGGCAGAATTGCAGGAAACCGATTTCAGGAGGTAGACTGGAATTGCATTGAAAGCATAGGAAAAGAGGCAGAACGTCCACAATGATGTACTTGGCCAAAAAGGGCGTATGCGTTTTTTCCTGAATATACTCAGGAAAAAACGCATACGCCCTTTTTGGCCAACCAAGCAAGCTTGCAAAGGAAATCTGCACTACAATGAAGTCTCACTTCCCCCCGGTCAAAAGGGCCATCTGCAAAAAGTGTAAAATCCAGAAAGGCAGGACAGGCCATGGAGAACTGGGAGCCTTGTTATGCTGATGGGCGGGATGTAAATTGCCAACAGACACTCGGGAGAAGTGTATGGTGTTTCCTGAAACATCTAAAAAACAAAGCAACAGAGCCTAGGGCACTTCCACTTATGGTCCTATAGCTTAGGGAAATTAAAATGAAAAAGACACAGCCACCCCAAAGTTTGGGACGCCTCTGTTTACAAGAACCTCGTTTACCGTACAAGTTCAATATCACAGAAAGTGAAAAATGGATAAAGAACTTGTGGTACTTACGTACAATGCAGTATCACTCAGCAGTGAAATCTATGTCATCAGGCCCGTAGCAGCACAATGAGTGGATTCAGGTACAATGATTCTAACTGAAATAAGTCACACAGAAAAAGAAACATCATAAGATATCAGTAATACACGGAATGTAAACTTGGCTACACAGGAACTGAATTACAGAACAGAACAGGGTCTCAAATTTAGAAAACCAACTTATGCTTGTTTAAGGGTAAAGGTGAGTTGGGGTGCTGCATAAAACCAGAGATTGAAATGAGCACAGATAAAGTTCCTTAAGCCAAATATGGAATAGACAAGAGCTACTCCTTGCTCAACGAAATGGACTCAACACCGCATATTAAACGCCTAAGAATGTACCTGACTGTTAAGTATCTTAAAACCTATGGATTGCTATGTCTCCGAAAGAGAATCAAGCATGTGTACAGGGACATAAACGCAGCAGTGATAGGATTGGAGAGGTTCGGTGAGCAAATGAAGACCCTTTGAAGTCATATTGCATGGTACCCATTCCACGGGTTTCAACTACCCAGGTTTAAGGTATTCTTCCTTCAGCTAAAACATGCATGTGGAACCTAGAGTATGATCAACCATGTGATCGGGAGACGTGTTCAAATATGTCTCAGTTTTCGTACCCTGGTACTCGGGTGCAACATTCCAGACGCTTTACTAACACTCTCCCGACTTGGAGAGTCAGTCCCTTTAACCTCCTGTTTGGCCCAGTTTGCAATTTCTGCGGAAGATGAACAGGAATAGCGAGAACCAATGAGAGACTAGCTGGAGGTGTCTGGACGGGCAAATTTAAATCTCATTTCCCACCAGGAAGAGGAAATAACCAAAGGCTCAGCGTGCCGTGCCGGAACCAGATTAGGGCCTGAAGCCATCCTGTGGTGTTGCGGCCAGCTCACAAGAAAAGGAGTTGAAGAAAGGAGCTCAGGGGCACTGTAATTCAAAAACCTGCAGAGTTATAAATGACAGCTATCGTCCAAAAATATACTGAAGTAAGGCTGCCAAGAGGACTTGAAAGCGGGGCAGAATTGCAGGAAACCGATTTCAGGAGGTAGACTGGAATTGCATTGAAAGCATAGGAAAAGAGGCAGAACGTCCACAATGATGCACTTGGCCAAAAAGGGCGTATGCGTTTTTTCCTGAATATATTCAGGAAAAAAACGCATACGCCCTTTTTGGCCAACCAAGCAAACTTGCAAAGGAAATCTGCACTACAATGAAGTCTCACTTCCCCCTGGTCAAAAGGGCCATCTGAAAAAAGTGTAAAATCCAGAAAGGCAGGACAGGCCATGGAGAACTGGGAGCCTTGTTATGCTGATGTGCGGGATGTAAATTGCCAACAGCCACTCGGGAGAAGTGTATGGTGTTTCCTGAAACATCTAAGAAACAAAGCAACAGAGCCTAGGGCACTTTCACTTATGGTCCTATAGCTTAGGGAAATTAAAATCAAAAAGACACAGCCACCCCAAAATTTGGGACGCCTCTGTTTACAAGAACCTCGTTTACCGTACAAGTTCTCTATCACAGAAAGTGAAAAATGGATAAAGAACTTGTGGTACTTACGTACAATGCAGTATCACTCAGCAATGAAATCTATGTCATCAGGCCCGTAGCAGCATAATGAGTGGATTCAGGTACGATGATTCTAACTGAAATAAGTCACACAGAAAAAGAAACATCATAAGATATCACTAATACACGGAATATAAACTTGGCTACACAGGAACTGAATTACAGAACAGAACAGGGACTCAAATTTAGAAAACCAACTTATGCTTACTTAAGGGTAAAGGTGAGCTGGGATGCTGCATAAAAGCAGAGATTGAAATGAGCACAGATAAAGTTCCTTAAGCCAAATATGGAATAGACAAGAGCTACTCCTTGCTCAACGAAATGGACTCAACACCGAATATTAAACGCCTAAGAATGTACCTGACTCTTAAGTATCTTAAAACCTGTGGATTGCTATGTTTCCGAAAGAGAATCAAGCATGTGTACAGGGACATAAACGCAGCAGTGATAGGATTGGAGAGGTTCGGTGAGCAAATGAAGACCCTTTGAAGTCATACTGCATGGTACCCATTCCACGGGTTTCAACTCTCCAGGTTTAAGGTATTCTTCCTTCAGCTAAAACATGCATGTGGAACCTAGAGTATGATCAACCATGTGATCGGGAGACGTGTTCAAATATGTCTCAGTTTTCGTACCCTGGTACTCGGGTGCAACATTCCAGACGCTTTACTAACACTCTCCCGACTTGGAGAGTCAGTCCCTTTAACCTCCTGTTTGGCCCAGTTTGCAATTTCTGCGGAAGATGAACAGGATTAGGGAGAACCAATGAGAGACTAGCTGGAGGTGTCTGGACGGGCAAATTTAACTCTCGTTTCCCACCAGGAAGAGGAATTAACCAAAGGCTCAGCGTGCCGTGCCGGAACCAGATTAGGGCCTGAAGCCATCCTGCGGTGTTGCGGCCAGGTCACAAGAAAGCGAGTTGAAGAAAGGAGCTCAGGGGCACTGTAATTCACAAACCTGCAGAGTTATAAATGACAGCTATCGTACAAAAATATACTGAAGTAAGGCTGCCAAGAGGACTTGAAAGCGGGGCAGAATTGCAGGAAACCGATTTCAGGAGGTAGACTGGAATTGCATTGAAAGCATAGGAAAAGAGGCAGAACGTCCACAATGATGCACTTGGCCAAAAATTGCGTATGCGTTTTTTCCTGAATATATTCAGGAAAAAACGCATACGCCCTTTTTGGCCAACCAAGCAAACTTGCAAAGGAAATCTGCACTACAATGAAGTCTCACTTCCCCCCGGTCAAAAGGGCCATCTGAAAAAAGTGTAAAATCCAGAAAGGCAGGACAGGCCATGGAGAACTGGGAGCCTTGTTATGCTGATGGGCGGGATGTAAATTGCCAACAGACACTCGGGAGAAGTGTATGGTGTTTCCTGAAACATCTAAAAAACAAAGTAACAGAGCCTAGGGCACTTCCACTTATGGCCCTATAGCTTAGGGAAATTAAAATCAAAATGACACAGCCACCCCAAAGTTTGGGACGCCTCTGTTTACAAGAACCTCGTTTACCGTACAAGTTCAATATCACAGAAAGTGAAAAATGGATAAAGAACTTGTGGTACTTACGTACAATGCAGTATCACTCAGCAGTGAAATCTATGTCATCAGGCCCGTAGCAGCACAATGAGTGGATTCAGGTACGATGATTATAACTGAAATAATTCACACAGAAAAAGAAACATCATAAGATATCAGTAACACACGGAATGTAAACTTGGCTACACAGGAACTGAATTACAGAACAGAACAGGGACTCAAATTTAGAAAACCAACTTATGCTTGCTTAAGGGTAAAGGTGAGTTGGGATGCTGCATAAAAGCAGAGATTGAAATGAGCACAGATAAAGTTCCTTAAGCCAAATATGGAATAGACAAGAGCTACTCCTTGCTCAACGAAATGGACTCAACACCCCATATTAAACGCTTAAGAATGTACCTGATTAGTAAGTATCTTAAAACCTATGGATTGCTATGTCTCCATAAGAGAATCAAGCGTGTGTCCAAGGGCATAAACGCAGCAGTGATAGGATTGGAGAGGTTCGGTGAGCAAATGAAGACCCTTTGAAGTCATATTGCATGGTACCCATTCCACGGGTCTCAACTCTCCAGGTTTAAGGTATTCTTCCTTCAGCTGAAACTTGCATGTGGAACCCAGAGTATGATCAACCATGTGAACGGGAGAAGTGTTCAAATATATCTCAGTTTTCCTCCCATGGTACTCGGGTGCAACATTCCAGATGCTTTACTAACACTCTCCCCACTTGGAGAGTCAGCGCCTTTAACCTCCTGTTTGGCCCAATTTGCAATTTCTGCGGAAGATGAACAGGAATACGGAGAACCAATGAGAGACTAGCTGGAGGTGTCTGGACGGGCAAATTTAACTCTCATTTCCCGCCAGGAAGAGGAAATAACCAAAGGCTCAGCGTGCCGTGCCAGAACCAGATTAGGGCCTGAAGCCATCCTGCGGTGTTGCGGCCAGCTCACAAGAAAGCGAGTTGAAGAAAGGAGCTCAGGGGCACTGTAATTCACAAACCTGCAGAGTTATAAATGACAGCTATCGTCCAAAAATATACTGAAGTAAGGCTGCCAAGAGGACTTGAAAGCGGGGCAGAATTGCAGGAAACCGATTTCAGGAGGTAAACTGGAATTGCATTGAAAGCATAGGAAAAGAGGCAGAACGTCCACAATGATGCACTTGGCCAAAAAGGGCGTATGCGTTTTTTCCTGAATATATTCAGGAAAAAACGCATACACCCTTTTTGGCCAACCAAGCAAGCTTGCAAACGAAATCTGCACTACAATGAAGTCTCACTTCCCCCCGGTCAAAAGGGCCATCGGAAAAAAGTGTAAAATCCAGAAAGGCAGGACAGGCCATGGAGAACTGGGAGCCTTGTTATGCTGATGGGCGGGATGTAAATTGCCAACAGACACTCAGGAGAAGTGTATGGTGTTTCCTGAAACATCTAAAAAACAAAGCAACAGAGCCTAGGGCACTTCCACTTATGGTCCTATAGCTTAGGGAAATTAAAATCAAAAAGACACAGCCACCCCAAAGTTTGGGACGCCTCTGTTTACAAGAACCTCATTTACAGTACAAGTTCAACATCGCAGAAAGTGAAAAATGGATAAAGAACTTGTGGTACTTACGTACAATGCAGTATCACTCAGCAATGAAATCTATGTCATCAGGCCCGTAGCAGCATAATGAGTGGATTCAGGTACGATGATTCTAACTGAAATAAGTCACACAGAAAAAGAAACATCATAAGATATCAGTAATACACGGAATGTAAACTTGGCTACACAGGAACTGAATTCCAAAACAGAACAGGGTCTCAAATTTAGAAAACCAACTTATGCTTGCTTAAGGGGAAAGGTGAGTTGGGGTGCTGCATAAAACCAGAGATTGAAATGAGCACAGATAAAGTTCCTTAAGCCAAATATGGAATAGACAAGAGCTACTCCTTGCTCAACGAAATGGACTCAACACCCCATATTAAACGCCTAAGAATGTACCTGACTAGTAAGTATCTTAAAACCTATGGATTGCTATGTCTCCAAAAGAGAATCAAGCATGTGTACAGGGGCATAAACGCAGCAGTAATAGGATTGGAGAGGTTCGGTGAGCAAATGAAGACCCTTTGAAGTCATATTGCATGGTACCCATTCCACGGGTTTCAACTACCCAGATTAAAGGTATTCTTCCTTCAGCTAAAACATGCATGTGGAACCTAGAGTATGATCAACCATGTGATCGGGAGACGTGTTCAAATATGTCTCAGTTTTCGTATCCTGGTAGTCGGGTGCAACATTCCAGACGCTTTACTAACACTCTCCCGACTTGGAGAGTCAGTCCCTTTAACCTCCTGTTTGGCCCAGTTTGCAATTTCTGTGGAAGATGAACAGGAATAGCGAGAACCAATGAGAGACTAGTTGGAGGTGTCTGGACGGGCAAATTTAACTCTCATTTCCCACCAGGAAGAGGAATTAATCAAAGGTTCAGCGTGCCGTGCCGGAACCAGATTAGGGCCTGAAGCCATCCTGCGGTGTTGCGGCCAGGTCACAAGAAAGCGAGTTGAAGAAAGGAGCTCTGGGGCACTGTAATTCACAAACCTTCAGAGTTATAAATGACAGCTATCATCCAAAAATATACTGAAGTAAGGCTGCCAAGAGGACTTGAAAGCGGGGCAGAATTGCAGGAAACCGATTTCAGGAGGTAGACTGGAATTGCATTGAAAGCATAGGAAAAGAGGCAGAACGTCCACAATGATGTACTTGGCCAAAAAGGGCGTATGAGTTTTTTCCTGAATATACTCAGGAAAAAACGCATACGCCCTTTTTGGCCAACCAAGCAAGCTTGCAAAGGAAATCTGCACTACAATGAAGTCTCACTTCCCCCCGGTCAAAAGGGCCATCTGCAAAAAGTGTAAAATCCAGAAAGGCAGGACAGGCCATGGAGAACTGGGAGCCTTGTTATGCTGATGGGCGGGATGTAAATTGCCAACAGACACTCGGGAGAAGTGTATGGTGTTTCCTGAAACATCTAAAAAACAAAGCAACAGAGCCTAGGGCACTTCCACTTATGGTCCTATAGCTTAGGGAAATTAAAATGAAAAAGACACAGCCACCCCAAAGTTTGGGACGCCTCTGTTTACAAGAACCTCGTTTACCGTACAAGTTCAATATCACAGAAAGTGAAAAATGGATAAAGAACTTGTGGTACTTACGTACAATGCAGTATCACTCAGCAGTGAAATCTATGTCATCAGGCCCGTAGCAGCACAATGAGTGGATTCAGGTACAATGATTCTAACTGAAATAAGTCACACAGAAAAAGAAACATCATAAGATATCAGTAATACACGGAATGTAAACTTGGCTACACAGGAACTGAATTACAGAACAGAACAGGGTCTCAAATTTAGAAAACCAACTTATGCTTGTTTAAGGGTAAAGGTGAGTTGGGGTGCTGCATAAAACCAGAGATTGAAATGAGCACAGATAAAGTTCCTTAAGCCAAATATGGAATAGACAAGAGCTACTCCTTGCTCAACGAAATGGACTCAACACCGCATATTAAACGCCTAAGAATGTACCTGACTGTTAAGTATCTTAAAACCTATGGATTGCTATGTCTCCGAAAGAGAATCAAGCATGTGTACAGGGACATAAACGCAGCAGTGATAGGATTGGAGAGGTTCGGTGAGCAAATGAAGACCCTTTGAAGTCATATTGCATGGTACCCATTCCACGGGTTTCAACTACCCAGGTTTAAGGTATTCTTCCTTCAGCTAAAACATGCATGTGGAACCTAGAGTATGATCAACCATGTGATCGGGAGACGTGTTCAAATATGTCTCAGTTTTCGTACCCTGGTACTCGGGTGCAACATTCCAGACGCTTTACTAACACTCTCCCGACTTGGAGAGTCAGTCCCTTTAACCTCCTGTTTGGCCCAGTTTGCAATTTCTGCGGAAGATGAACAGGAATAGCGAGAACCAATGAGAGACTAGCTGGAGGTGTCTGGACGGGCAAATTTAACTCTCATTTCCCACCAGGAAGAGGAAATAACCAAAGGCTCAGCGTGCCGTGCCGGAACCAGATTAGGGCCTGAAGCCATCCTGTGGTGTTGCGGCCAGCTCACAAGAAAAGGAGTTGAAGAAAGGAGCTCAGGGGCACTGTAATTCAAAAACCTGCAGAGTTATAAATGACAACTATCGTCCAAAAATATACTGAAGTAAGGCTGCCAAGAGGACTTGAAAGCGGGGCAGAATTGCAGGAAACCGATTTCAGGAGGTAGACTGGAATTGCATTGAAAGCATAGGAAAAGAGGCAGAACGTCCACAATGATGCACTTGGCCAAAAAGGGCGTATGCGTTTTTTCCTGAATATATTCAGGAAAAAACGTATACGCCCTTTTTGGCCAACCAAGCAAGCTTGCAAAGGAAATCTGCACTACAATGAAGTCTGACTTCCCCCCCCCCCCGGTCAAAAGGGCCATCTGAAAAAAGCGTAAAATCCAGAAAGGCAGGACAGGCCATGGAGAACTGGGAGCCTTGTTATGCTGGTGGGCGGGATGTAAATTGCCAACAGACACTCGGGAGAAGTGTATGGTGTTTCCTGAAACATCTAAAAAACAAAGCAACAGAGCCTAGGGCACTTCCACTTATGGTCCTATAGCTTAGGGAAATTAAAATCAAAAAGATACAGCCACCCCAATGTTTGGGACGCCTCTGTTTACAAGAACCTCGTTTACCGTACAAGTTCAATATCACAGAAAGTGAAAAATGGATAAAGAACTTGTGGTACTTACGTACAATGCAGTATCACTCAGCAGTGAAATCTATGTCATCAGGCCCGTAGCAGCACAATGAGTGGATTCAGGTACGATGATTCTAACTGAAATAAGTCACACAGAAAAAGAAACATCATAAGATATCACTAATACACGGAATGTAAACTTGGCTACACAGGAACTGAATTACAGAACAGAACAGGGTCTCAAATTTAGAAAACCAACTTATGCTTGTTTAAGGGTAAAGGTGAGTTGGGGTGCTGCATAAAACCAGAGATTGAAATGAGCACAGATAAAGTTCCTTAAGCCAAATATGGAATAGACAAGAGCTACTCCTTGCTCAACGAAATGGACTCAACACCCCATATTAAACGCCTAAGAATGTACCTGACTAGTAAGTATCTTAAAACCTATGGATTGCTATGTCTCCGAAAGAGAATCAAGCATGTGTACAGGGACATAAACGCAGCAGTGATAGGATTGGAGAGGTTCGGTGAGCAAATGAAGACCCTTTGAAGTCATATTGCATGGTACCATTCCACGGGTTTCAACTACCCAGGTTTAAGGTATTCTTCCTTCAGCTAAAACATGCATGTGGAACCTAGAGTATGATCAACCATGTGATCGGGAGACGTGTTCAAATATGTCTCAGTTTTCGTACCCTGGTACTCGGGTGCAACATTCCAGACGCTTTACTAACACTCTCCCGACTTGGAGAGTCAGTCCCTTTAACCTCCTGTTTGGCCCAGTTTGCAATTTCTGCGGAAGATGAACAGGAATAGCGAGAACCAATGAGAGACTAGCTGGAGGTGTCTGGACGGGCAAATTTAACTCTCATTTCCCGCCAGGAAGAGGAAATAACCAAAGCCTCAGCGTGCCGTGCCGGAACCAGATTAGGGCCTGAAGCCATCCTGTGGTGTTGCGGCCAGCTCACAAGAAAAGGAGTTGAAGAAAGGAGCTCAGGGGCACTGTAATTCACAAACCTGCAGAGTTATAAATGACAACTATCGTCCAAAAATATACTGAAGTAACGCTGCCAAGAGGACTTGAAAGTGGGGCAGAATTGCAGGAAACCGATTTCAGGAGGTAGACTGGAATTGCATTGAAAGCATAGGAAAAGAGGCAGAACGTCCACAATGATGCACTTGGCCAAAAAGGGCGTATGCGTTTTTTCCTGAATATATTCAGGAAAACACGCATACGCACTTTTTGGCCAACCAAGCAAGCTTGCAAAGGAAATCTGCACTACAATGAAGTCTCACTTCCCCCCGGTCAAAAGGGCCATCTGAAAAAAGTGTAAAATCCAGAAAGGCAGGACAGGCCATGGAGAACTGGGAGCCTTGTTATGCTGATGGGCGGGATGTCAATTGCCAACAGACACTCGGGAGAAGTGTATGGTGTTTCCTGAAACATCTAAAAAACAAAGCAACAGAGCCTAGGGCACTTCCACTTATGGTCCTATAGCTTAGGGAAATTAAAATCAAAAAGATACAGCCACCCCAATGTTTGGGACGCCTCTGTTTACAAGAACCTCGTTTACCGTACAAGTTCAATATCACAGAAAGTGAAAAATGGATAAAGAACTTGTGGTACTTACGTACAATGCAGTATCACTCAGCAGTGAAATCTATGTCATCAGGCCCGTAGCAGCACGATGAGTGGATTCAGGTACGATGATTCTAACTGAAATAAGTCACACAGAAAAAGAAACATCATAAGATATCACTAATACACGGAATGTAAACTGGGCTACACAGGAACTGAATTACAGAACAGAACAGGGTCTCAATTTAGAAAACCAACTTATGCTTGCTTAAGGGGGAAGGTGAGTTGGGGTGCTGCATAAAAGCAGAGTTTGAAATTAGCACAGATACCGTTCCATAAGCCAAATATGTAATAGACAAGACCTACCCCTTGCTCAACGAAATGGATTCAACAATGAGGTATCACCTCACACCTGGTAGAATAGGCATCATAGAAAATCTACAAACAAATAATGCTGGAAAGGGTGTGGAGAAAAGGAACCCTCTTCCACTATTGTTGGGAATATAAATTGATACAGTCATTATGGAGAACAATATGGAATTTCTTAAGAAACTAACAATAGAATTACCATATGATACAGCAATCCCAGTACTGGACATATACCCAGACAAAACCATAAATCAAAAAGAGTCATTCACCGCAATGTTCATTGCATCACTATTTACAATATCGAGGTAATGGAAGCAACCTAAATGCCCACAGACAGACGAATGCATAAAGCTGTGGTACATATATAAAATGGAATATTACTAAGCCATGAAAAGGAATGAAATTGGGTCATTTGTAGAGACGTCGATGGATCTAGAGACTGTCATACAGAGTGAAGTAAGTCAGAAAGAGAAAAACAAATCTGGTATATTCATGCATATATGTGGAACCTAGAAAAACTGTACAGATTAACCATTTTGCAAGGCATAAATAGAGCAACAGATGTAGACAACAAACGTATGGACAACAAGGGGGGAAAGCTGTTGGGGGGGTGGTGGTGGGAGGAGTTGAGAGACTGGGATTGGCATGTATACATTTATATGTATAAAATAGATAACCAATAAGAACCTGCTGTATAAAAATATAAAATAAAATTCAAAATTAAAAAGAAATAAAATTTAAAAAATAAAACAGAAAAAACAATTATTCCCTGCACATACATGTATTTATATGAATAAATTATTTCCATGCTTATATCTGTAAATACAAAAAAGAGGAATAAAATCTACCTTGAACCAAAAACGAAAAAGAGAAAAAAACACAGAACCCACCAGTTACACAGAGGAAAACCGTATCAGGGCACTTGCTCCAGTTGTAAACAATTCTGAAGTTGGTCAGTGGTGGGGAATCGTCTCCCATTCAGCCAGCAGCCCCCACGCAACAAGCGTCCTCATTGCAAAGCTGGGGCACCGTGCCGAGGCATCTGTGAGTAAACGTGAGCTGAGCCCCAGGCCAGTTGCTGCTGAACTATTCCCACCCGTCCCAGGTAAAACACCTGAATATATACAAGGACTTGAAAGCCTAGAGGAAGGGCCATAGAGCCACACGAGTGACAGCATGCCGGCCGACTTGGTGCCTGCAGGCCAGCCAGGATGGTCCTGGCCCTGGGTGCTCTTCTGGAAGATTTCCATTTCCCTGCCTGAGATACCCGTCCTGTCCCTGCCCCCACTGCTTTTTTCCTTCCTCACCTCTGCCCAGGGAGAAATTCCAGCAGCAGGTATGGGTGACACATCCTCTTCTTTAGCAGGTGGCAGCCTGGCAACTGCTGCAGAAAGTCCAGCAGAGCCCCACTCACACTGGGCCACCCACAAAGCCGTGGCCTCTCACTCCCTCCCACCAGCCCAGCCCCGAGACTGCTGACAGGGCAGAGAAAATGGCGTCAGGCACGGCTGCAGGGGCTCTTGCTGCCTGGAGTGGTATTTATATTGATCTCAACCCAGGCACACCTGGGGAGGGCTGGCCGGCACGGTAAGGCTGCCCAGGTCAGCCAATCATCACCCCTCAGGGGCTCACAGTTGCAGAAAATGGAACTTGCTGAACCGGCCAGGTCCAAGGAACAGGTGTGGGCTCCTGAGAGTCAGGATAGACAAGGGGCTGCAGCTTTGGCTTGTTTTCTAATCATTTTATCTGGCCCATGAGTGGGAGACAACTTCAAGAAAACCCTCTCCTAATGAGAGGAACCCAGGAGTCAGGGAAAGGAGGGGTGGGTGGTGGTTGGAGACAGAGGCCTGGTGCCCCGGGTGCAGTGGAAGTCTCTGGAAGACCAGGTGGAGGGAGGCCTCACGGAGTGATGCCCAGGGTCACAGACCTGTCGCAGCTGCTGTTTGTTAGTTCAAGTCCTGCTCTGAGGTGCTCTGTGTCAGCTCTGAGCGACAGGTGAGCTGGGGGTGCTCTGCAATGAGGGCTATGTGCACGGTTCCTGTGTGCCCAGCCCTGCCAGGGTACCTGCAAGGGTAGCTCTGTATCCTGGGAGGGGCCTGATCACAAGAGCCCCGTGGGCTGGGGTGGGGGTGGGGTACCTGCCCAGGTGAGCTCCATATTCTGCGATTGGTCTGACCACGAGAGCCCCATGGGCTGCTGGGGACCTGGTAAAGGATGTCAGGACAGTCAGTGAAGCCACCGAGGATATACCTCCAGTTGCTCCTAATTCCTACACCCTGCTGGTCATTCTACCAACCACCAGGACATGGTATTCTGTATTAGTCTTCAATGATGCCTTCTTTTGTATTCCATTAGTCCCAGAGTCACAAGAAATTTTGGCTTGTGAGTGGCAGGACTCAACATACAACTAAAACAATACTTCCGGGCCGTCTGGCCCCAAGGGTGCAAAAATTCCCACACCGTCTTTGGGGAAAGCTTAGCTAAAGACCTAAAAGTTCTACCTCTGGAAAAGGAAACCCTCCTTCAATATGCAGACGACATTCTGATCGCCAGCCCTACTAAGGAGGCCTCTGAACTACCAAGCCAATAAAGGATAGAAGTTGTCCAAGAAAAAGCTCAAATATCACAGACTGCGGTGACCTGCCTGGGCTTCATTCTCACACAAGGTCAGAGAAGCCCATCCCAGGAAAGGGAAGAAACCATTTTCAGCCTTACCCCTTTCTAAAACTAGAAGACAGCTTAGGGGTTCCTGGGGAGGCCAGGGTTTGCTGCTTCTGGATCCCTAACTACAGTCTACTAGCTGGGCCTCTATATGAAACACTGAAAGGAAAAGATGATGATCCTTTTGAATAGAATCCAGAAGTGGCCTTTCAAGAATGGAAAGAGCAGTCAATTCAGACCCTTGCCCTGGAACTCCCTAATTTAGCTAAACCCTTTGACCTTTACATTCCCAGTGAAAGGTGAATCGCCATTGGAGAATTAGTGCAAAAACTGGGACCACTTGAAATGGAACAATGCAAGAATGCCATCCAGGTAGGATAAACTACGGTCACTAAGGAGCTTGGCCCACTGCCACATCTGGCCAAGATACTGGCGGTATCTAAAAACCTGGAAATCAGCAGCCCAAAAGGCCACCTCCCTCCTACGGGAAAAGGACCCCACGTGGTGATCCTAACCACCAACCATGCCCTGAAGTTGCAGGGTTCGCTCCGTGGGCACACCGACCTCGAGTGAGGAGGCCCTCCAACTCCAACATCCAGAGAGATAACCGGGGGCAACAGGGCACCATGACGACTCGTGTGAACATCACTTGACCTGGAGTTTCTCTCATAAAACAACAAGAGTGTGTCCCAAAAGAGTAGACTACTGCTTGCAGGACTTACTGCACCCAGAGGGGAGCTAATAATCTTGGCAGGGGAACAGTATACCACACTGTCACCATAGAAAAGCCTACAGACACCGTGATGATGGTGGCCAATAAGACCGGCTGGACTCCTGTTTACTTCAAAAGGCTGTTGACTCAGTAACCATCATGGTCCTTATCACCACTGACCCTGGACTGTCTGGGAGTTGAGCGGGCAGGGCTCTGACACCTGGTGCTGTTTGTACGTTAATTCAGGGGCCTAATTGAAGAAAGCGCAGACTACTGGTCAGAGCATCTAGGCTGGCAGAAACGGTCAGCCTAAGGTGGCCGAACAAATGTGGGGCGGGGTGAAACCGGCCCCCACAGCGTCTCTGCACATCTCTTTCCTGGACCCTTAAAGGTCATTAGAATCTATAACACTTCCAATGCTGGTGCTCAGGTGGACGAGCAGGGAGGCAGGGGTCCTGGGGACAATCAACGTCACCGGGAGGCTGCTGGGGAGAAGCTCTGACCCTCGCCCCAGGGTATGAGGGCTCCCAACTCAGCACTCAGCAGTTACAGAAGAAGGGTCTGCACCCTCAGCACTCCAAGAATGAGGAACGGGACAAAAGGCAGAGGAGGGGTTTGTCCCCAGCAAAGCCCATTAAAAATCCCTGGGAGATAAAAATAGAATCTGGGCAATAAAGTCAAGTCTAACCTTTTTTATCCTTTGTGCTTTGTCTAATTTCACGTGCTCCTAGGGTCCCGCATGCAGAGGTTCCACACCCGGCACTTCAGACCAGATTTCCTAGTGCAGAATGGCTGGGTCGACACCTCAGCTCCTGGGGCCCAGTGCAGACTCCACGATATAGAGCCTGAGCTACAGCCAACCCGGCCCTCGAGAGCTCTGCCGCCTCCCTCCCTCCCACTGACTCTGACAGGATCTCTACACAGCAGCCCAGCCCACAGCCCACGGGGTAGTGCATGCTCTCACCTCTCCATTCTCTGATCAAAATATAAAGTTTCCTTTGCTTGTGAACCAAACTCAGTCTCGATCTGTTGGCCCCAATGACACTGGGCAGGGGGACACTTGTTGGGGTCCACTCTGGAGGATCAGTAACAGAAATTGAGACTATTGTAACCTCAATGAACAGATGTGTGAGCCAAACTGTAGTTAACATAGAACAGTGTATAAGGCTCGGGTAAAATAAGATGTTTCTAACACTTCCATTTGATATTTCCATCACTTTTTATAAGCAAGTTCAGTGAAAAGGTTTGTCTTATTTGTCAGGTCAATATTAGAGAAACGAAGTGATTTCTTTCCAAGGATGTACATCTAATAATCTTGGTTAAACCTTCAATCTTGTTTTAAATGCTTTTCCATTGAAAATGATACCTCTCTTTCAGCTCCCCCATTTCTGAGAAGTATAAAATCTTATAATTTATTATTACCAAAGGGGAAAGGTGGGAGGAGGGATAAATTAACAGTTTGGAATTAACACATACACACTGCTATGTATAAAATAAATCATCAACAAGGAACTACTGTATAGCACAGGGAACTACACTCAACATTTTGCAATAACCTATAAGGGGAAATAATCTGAAAAAGAATAGATATTTTTATTGACATCATCTATCAATGATAGTTAAAGTGTAGCCTAAGGGAAGCTGGTGGTGAGTGCTTCTGACCCTGAAGACTTCAATCATCTAAAGTTTGGACTCTGCCTACTTCCCAAGGCCCTTAATGAACATATGTGTAGCCGTAGCTTAAAAACTTCCCCAGTTTGGGTTTCGGGGAGACACTGATTTTGAAAAAGCCCTGGTGTTCTCCTTACATGAATGGGACTCTTCCTACTGCTAAAACATGTCTGTCACACCCAGAGGATGGTATACCGTCTGATCGGGAAGAGTTTGGAAAAGGCATCTCATCTCCTCATCTCCTGGTGCTCGGGTTCACCCCTCCAGCGTCTTTACTAACAGTCTCCCCACTTGGAGATGTCAGCACTGTCAACATCCTGTTGCGTACAGTTTGGAATTTGTCCAGAGGATGAAGCGGAAGGATGAAGAACAATGAGAGACAAGTCCTAGGTGTTCAGACAGGCACATGTCACTCTAATTTCCAATCAGGAAGACGAATTGACCAAAGGCTAGGGTTGCCCATGGAAACAGTATAGGGCTTGAGGAAATCCCGCTGCTTTGTGGCCAGTTCCCATAAACACAAGTTGAACAATGGAACTCAGGGGCAGTAAAATTCACAAAACTGCAGAGTTGAAAATATCCATCACTGAAAAATGTCTTGAGGAAAGTCAGAGAAAAGGACTTGTAAGCAAGGGAGAATGGCAGGAAAGGGATTTGAGGAGGTAGAAAGGACTCGCCATTAAGCACAAGAAAAGGAGCTGAACATTGCCAACATTGCCAACATTGCAGTTGGCCAAAAAGGGTGTATGCGTTTTTTTCTGTATATATTCAAGAAAAGGGCATACACTTTTTTAGCCAACCAAACAGGTGGGCACTGGAAGTCAATACTACAAAAGATATCACTTCGCATCAGTCAGAAGAGCCATCCTCATAAAGCGTAAACAACAGAAATGCAGGACAGGGCAACGAGAAGAGGGAGCCCTGTGAGACTTATAGTGGAAATGTATATTGCCAACGGCCATTCTGGAGAAGTGTATTGTGTTTACTAAAGCATCTAAAAAATGAGCTACAGAGCATAGGGCACTTGCACTCATGGGCGTATATCTTGGGAAAAACAAAAATCGAGAGGACACAGGCACCCCAATGTTTACCCCCTCTCTGTTTAAAAGATCCTCGACTAGGATATAACTTAAATGTCTCTGGAGGGAAAAACTGGATAGAGATGTGGTACTTAGGTAGAGTGGAATATTATTCAGCCTGGAAATCAATGAAATATGGCCAGTTGTAACAACTCCGGAGGAGTTACGTATGATCATTCTAAGTGACAGAATTCAAAAAGAAAAAGACACATATCATAAGATATCACTTAAAGGTGGAATCCAAAATGGCTACACATGAAATAAATTACAAAACAAAAACATAGTCAAATATGTAGAAAACACGCATAAGGCTGCTAAACGGGAAAGGTGGGGAGGGGTGAGGCATCATCCAGGAGGTTGAAATTAGCAAAGATACCATTCCAAATACCAAACTGATAATCAACAAGGCCTACACAGTAGCTAAAAGAACTGCACTCAGCACACTCAAGTCACCGGAAAAGAATATATACGACTGGTAAGAATCTGAAAAAGAATTTATTGATGACTCTCTGTACGTGAATCAAGTGGATGTACAGCAGCAAGAAACAGAGCTTTGAAAATCAGCTGTAACCAATATAGTAATAAATTGAAAAAAATAAACGACAGAGAGACAGAGAAAACCTCTTACAACTTTTCCTCAGGGACGGTGATGCAACATGGATTGAACACATCTAGACCCACAGCAGGATGAGACATAAGGCTGGAAACTGTTTGCGCTAAGAGGAATGTGAGGTTGGGTGAGGAAATGCACACCCTTTAAAGTAATACTACCTGGTACCCATTCAATGGGTCCCAAATCTGCAGGTTCAAGGGATCTTCCTACAGCTAAAACATGCATGGAAAACCCAGAGGACTGTACACCATGTGATCGGGAGATGTGTCTAAAATGCACCTCATTTATCCTCTCCTGGTGCTCCTGTTCACCATTCCAGCCATGTTACTTAGAATCTCCCCACTTGGAGAATCAGCACATTTAAACTTCTGTTTCACACATTTTGCAAATTGTGAGGAGGATGAACGGGAAGAGGGGGAACCAATGAGAGAATAGTTGTAGGGGTTTGGACGGGCACATATCACTCTAATTTCCCATTAAGAATAAGAATTAAAGAAAGGCTCAGCCTGCCTCGCCGGAGCCAAAATAGGGCCTGAAGCAATCCTGCGGGTTTGAGGCCAGCTCACAAAAGAGCAACTTAAAAAATGGAGCTCAGGGTCACTGCAATTCACAAACCTGCAGAGTTATAAATGAAAACTAATGTCCAAAAATATGTTGAGGTAAGGCAAAGAAGAGGATCTGAATGCAAGACAGAATTGCAAGAAACAGATTTCAAGAGATAGATTGGACTCGTCTTTAATGCACATGAAAAGCGGCAGAATTTCGACAATGATGCAGTTGGCCCAAAAGGGCGTATGCGTTTTTTCCTGATTATATCCAGGAAAAAACGCATACGCACTTTATGGGCAACGAAGCAAGTAAGCAATGCAAATGTGCACAACAAAGAAGTCTCACTTCCCACCGGTCAAAAGGGCCATCCTAAAAAAGTGTAAAATCCAGAAAGGCAGGACAGGCCATGGAGAACAGGGAGCCTTTATACGCTGATGGGCAGTGTGTGAACTGCCGAGAGCCACTCTGGAGAAGTGTATGGTGGTTCCTAAATCATCTAAAAAACAGAGCTACAGAGCATAGGACACTTCCAATCATGGGAGTATATCTAGGGAAGTCTAAAAATCAACAAGACACAAGCACACCACAGTTTAGGGCTACTCTGTTTACAAGAACCTCAACTTCAGTACACCTTAAATATCCCAGGAAAGAGAACAATGGATAAAGAAGATGTGGTACTTATGTACAATGGAATATCTCTTCACCATGAAATCAATGTAATAAGGCTAGTAGAAGGATAAAGAGTGGATTTAGGTCCGATAATACTACTTGAAATAAGTCAAACAGAAAAAGAAACATATCATAAGATATCACTTATAGAGGGAGGGTAAATATGGCTGCACAAGAAATGAATTACAGAACAGAACAGTGTCTCACATTTAGAAAACACACTTATGTCAGCTTAAGGGGAAAGGAGAGGTAGGGTGATGCATAAAACCAGAGTTTGAAATTAGCACAGATACCGTTCAATAAACCAAATAGGTATTAGACAAGATCTACACCTTGCTCAATGAACTGGCCTCAACACACCCTATACACCGCAGAGAAATATATCTGAGTAATAAGAATCTTAAAACCCATGTATTGATATATCTCCATAAGGGAATCAAGTGTGTGCAGAGCGGCACAAACACAGCAGTGAAAATGAGCTAAACCCCATTATAGAAATAAATTTTAAAAAGAAAACGCTGAAACAATGAAAGAGAGAAAAATTCTTACAAAATTCGCTCAGGGGCTGTGATGCAACCTGGATTGCAACCTGGATTGACCACATATAAACCCACAGCTGGATAAGACATAAGGCTGGACACTTGGGGCTGAGAGGATTGGTGAGCTTTGGTGAGCAACTGCCGAAAGTTTAATGCAATACTTCATGCTACTCAGTCCAAGGGTCCCAACACTCCAGGTTGAAGGGAATCTTCCTACAGCTAAACCATGCTTGGGAAACCCAGCGACTGGTATACCATATGATCGGGAAAGGTTTCTAAAACGCACCTCATTTTTCCTCTCCTGGGGCTGCGGATCGACATTCCAGCCGCTTTACTAACAACATCCCCACATGGAGTCAATGCCTTTAAGTTCTGGTATCGCACAGTCTGCAGTTAGTGTGGAGGATGAATGGGAATAGGGGGAACCAGTGAGAAACAAGCTGTAGCGGTTTCAATGGGCACATGTCACTCTAATGCCACATCAGTAAGAAGAATTAACCAAAGGCACAGCAAGGTGCCCCAGAAGAAAAATAGGGCTTCAAGGAATCCTGTGGTTATGGGGCAAGACCACAAAAATAAGAGCTGAAAAGTGGGGCTAAGGGCCACCGCAATTCAAAAACCTGCAGAGTTATAAAGGCCAACTATTTTCAAAAAATATATTGAGGTAAGGCTATGAAGAGACATTGAAAGCAAGGCAGAAGTGCAGGAAACCGATTTCAGGAGGTAGACTGGAATTGCATTGAAAACATATGAAGAGAGTCAGAACCTCGACAATGATGCACTTGGCCAAAAAGGGCGTATGTGTTTTTTCCTGAATATATTCAGGAAAAAACGCATACACACTTTTTGGCCAACCAAGCAAGCTTGCAAAGGAAATCTGC